>NW_012113919.1:4224926-4272796 GCF_000951035.1 Colobus angolensis palliatus
TTCCATTGGTCCATATCCTGTTTTGGTACCAGTACCATACTGTTTTGGTTACTGTAGCCTTGTAGTATAGTTTGAAGTCAGGTAGTGTGATGCCTCCAGCTTTGTTCTTTTGACTTAGGGTTGTCTTGGCAATGCGGGCTCTTTTTTGGTTCCATGTGAACTTTAAAGCAGTTTTTTCCAATTTTCTAAGTAATTATTTCAAAGCCAAATCTATGCTACATCATTCATCTGAACCAGACAGGTGTATGGTTCTATTTTTCTGTCTCTCTCTCTCTTTCTCTCTCTCTCTCTCTCCCCCCCTGCCCCCCGTCTCTCTCTCTTCCTCTTTCCATCTCAGTCATTAATTTCTGCCAGGAGATATAGACACATACAACACACAACATTTTGGAAAAATGTTGATGGCTGTACATGGTTATTTAAGAAAAGTTGCACAAACATAATAAAAATATTTTAATTTTGAAACAATTTAAGGCACTTCATACTGATTTTATTCAAGTTTATTGTTTCTAGACAGCCAAAAATAATGTAATCAAAGTGTATAAGTGGTATAACGGTAATTTAATAATGGTAAAATCCAACAATTACAATTAGATAAATTTATATTCTAGGATGATGTATCAGTAAAATTAACTGATATTGCCGGGTTAAGTGTTCGTCGGAAACCTCAATGGACTTCCTTGGCCAAGTCACCATGTGCAATGGTTTTAGAAAGTGCTTTATATTTACTAAGAAACAAGTAAGTTTTATTTATTGGCCAGACTTGCCTTGAAGCCCTGACAATTGATGCTCCTGCCTCAGCCTCCCAAAGTGCTGGGATTACAGGTGCAAGCCACCACGCCCGACCAGTTTTGATTTTTTTATATGGGATATTTATTCATTAGAATCTCAGATATACTTTTTGTTTGTATTTAATGTAAATGTAAATTTGAAGAATAAAAAACCTAAAACCTGTTATTTTTATTAGAGGTATATTGCATCCTAGACCTTTTAGAAAATTACCAGAATTTATACTTCAATTGTTTTTGTTGTTGTTGTTGTTGTTGTTATTGTTGTTGTTGTTTTTGACGGAGTCTCGCTCTGTCACCCAGGCTGGTGTGCAGTGGTGGGATCTCGGCTCACTGCAACCTCTGCCTCCAGGGTTCACGCCATTCAACTGCCTCAACCTCCCCAGTAGCTGGGACTACAAGTGCCCACCACCACTCCCGGCCAATTTTCTTTTCATATTTTTAGTAGAGATGGGGTTTCACAATGTTAACTAGGATGGTCTGAATCTCCTGACCTCCTGATCCATCTGTCTCATCCTCCCAAAGTGCTGGGATTACAGGCGTGAGCCACCACGCCAGGCCAAGTTTTTTATTAATAATTGATAACTTAGAAACAAATTCTTATAACTTTAAAATTAGTATATATTCTGATGTTTGTGTAAAATTAAAAGAGACAAAATGATATATTTCAATTTTTTCGTGTTAAAGAATCATAGTAATAAATTTTAAAAATTGTTCTGTTCCTCCTGCCTAATATGGTGAAACCCCATCTCTACTAAAAATACAAAAAATTAGCCAGGCGTGGTGGCAGGCACCTGTAGTCCCAGCTACTCAGGAGGCTGAGGCAGGAGAATGGCGTGAACCCAGGAGGCGGAGCTTGCAGTGAGCCAAGATCGCACCACTGCTCTCCAGCCTGGGTGACAGAGTGAGACTCTGTCTCAAAGAAAAGAATAAAAAATTGTTCTGTTCCATAGGTTTTTCATTTCCCCCTAGCATTTTATGGAAGAATCAGAAGAAATGCAAAGTAACAATGTAACTTTGTCCTGTCAGAAATTTCATGTACTAGAAAGAAAAATATTTTTGAAGCAATAAATAAGTTATGTCAATATAATATCATTGCTGTTCTGGCATTAGACCAGTAAAAGTCTTGAATCTTAGGTGCAGGGTTGCCTCAACGTAGCCTGTAAAACAAAATTTTCCTTCAAAGACTGCATGTTTCTCTATAAAAGTTATGGCCTTATCTAGATTATCTACAAAAATGTATGTCAATACTGAAACTATAATGCTAGATTTAGAAATTCAGTTCTTCAGATCTCAGATTTTTGTATTTACATTTACAAATTGAAAACCCTTTGTGATGTGCTTTTCATGATAAATGACTTTCTTATTAGGATTATAATTTAATTATTTAAAATGCTTCATTGAGTTATGTAATCACTTATTAGACTTCAATATACAAAGAAAATGAAATTCAATTAAAATATGAAAGCGTAGACTGCACGTAATAGCTAATTGTTAAACTGAAAGTAGGCAGAAAAACAGAAAAATTATAGAACAAAGAAGAAAAGAGATAAATAGTAAAAATAGAAGACAAAATGAATCATGATATCTATTAAATTCAAAAGCTGGTGTCAGATCAATTTTTTAAAAGAGTTTCACTCTGTTGTATTACATAATTGAAATTTTTACACGTTGTTGGTGGGAGAGGATATTTATTTCATCATTTTTGATGACTTACTATGTGTAATATACCTACCCTATGCTCCAAGAATGGCAGTTTTATATCTTCTCACAGGAGAAATAAATGTATGCGGTGACAAAATGATATATAGAATGACTTCCTAGCATTTACACATGATAGTCCAGACTAGAAACCAGGTAGACATTTATAAATTTATGGATAAATATTTCTGATATATTTATGTAATAGAATATTACATAGCAAGAACAAGAACGAAATAATGATATATGCAACAGTATGTATGGATCTTGCAGTTATTTTTTGTATATAAGAAGACAGACAAAAAATTATAATCTATATTACTTCATTTAAATGCACTTCTGGAACAGTGAAAAATAATATATAATGCTAGAATTCAGAAAAGTAATCATAACAGCATTAATCAGACGTAATTTATGTATCAAAAACTTCAGCTTTTAAAATGTATAATTCAATGGTTTTCACAATATTCACAAAGTTGTTCAACTAATAGCAGTATCTAATTTTAGAAAGATTTTATTACCATAAAAACAACAGCAACAAAAATACATACATGTTAGAAGTCAATCTCCATACTTATTCTTAAATATTTTTTGAACCTATTATAAACAAATATATTTTAATAACATTTTCACTTTGGATCTATACATAAAATTGATTTCTGTACACTGATCTTGAATTCTGTCAATTTTATAAACTTGTATGTTAGTTATAATAGTTTCATCTGTGGTGTATGCGTGTGTGTGTGTGTGTGTGTGTCTGTGTATGTATGTATTCCTTAGGAGTTTTCCATTTATGTTGGATCCTGGCATCTGTGAAGAGAGATAGTTTTATTTCTTTATTTCCAGTCCAGCAGGATAGATATTATATCTTTTATCTGCATTAATGGCCCAGTCTTGAACTCTAGAATAATGTTAAGTATAAGTAGCAAGAGCAGACATTCTGTTCTTGTTTGCTGTCTTAGAGGGGAAGCATTTAAGTCTCATCATTATGTATGATGTTAATTGCTATTTTTCAGAAAAGCCAATTAGTTTCAGATTGAGAGTTATTTTTTACCCTCAGTTTGGTACTACATTTTAATAAAGAAAGCATGGTGGAATTAATCAAAAGTTTTTCTTTATTTCTATTGAGATTACCATTATTTATTTATTTATTTATTTGTCTTTTGTTCCATTACTGTCATGTATTGCGTTGAATGATTTTACAGGTTAAACCACTTTGCATTCCTGGAATAAATTTTTCTTAGTCATATTGTGTAATCCTTTTTATAGAGTGCTGGTTCTGGTTTGGTAGAATGTTCAAAATTTTTGTGTCTTTATTTATAAAGCATATTGATGTGTAGTCAGCTATTTTTTTAATAGAGTTTTTAAAATATTTCTCTACAATCCTTGTTATTTCTGTAAGTTTCGTAATGATGATGCTCTTTCATTCAAGATTTGATTAATTATAATCTTGCTTTGTCCTGGATATATAGCTTAAGGTTTGTCAATTTTTGTTTTTTTGTTTTTTGTTTTTTTTAATAAGAGACTTTATTTTTTGATATTTTGTATTGCTTTCTACTCTCTTTTTCATTTATTGGTGTACTAATCCTTATTGCTGCCTTCTATTTCATTACTTTAGATTTTTTTTAGAAACTAGGAATTCTAATTTCTTTTTTTTTTTTTTTTGAGACGGAGTCTCGCTCTGTCCCCGGGCTGGAGTGCAGTGGCCGGATCTCAGCTCACTGCAAGCTCCGCCTCCCGGGTTTACGCCATTCTCCTGCCTCAGCCTCCCGAGTAGCTGGGACTACAGGCGCCCGCCACCTCGCCCGGCTAGTTTTTTTTTTGTATTTTTTAGTAGAGACGGGGTTTCACAGTGTTAGCCAGGATGGTCTCGATCTCCTGACCTCGTGATCCGCCCGTCTCGGCCTCCCAAAGTGCTGGGATTACAGGCTTGAGCCACCGCGCCCGGCCGGAATTCTAATTTCTAATAGCAGAAGTTTACTTTATTAAATTTGTCCCTTTTTACTTCAATTTGGACATTTACCGCTATAAATTTTCCTTTAGCACTGCTTGGCTGCATCCCATAAGTTTTGGTTTGTTATGGTTTTGTTCTTACCTCAAAACATATTTTTTGTCTACCTTGAGATTTCTTCCTTGAGAAACTAATACATTTTTACGAGCTTAGAATAATGTGCTATAACTATAAAATGATTTTTGTAAGATTCATAACTACAAAGCAACAAGCTATAGTAAATACACAAAATACAAATAGCAAGTAATCAAAACATGCTCCTGGAGAAAATCACTTGACCATAAAAGAAGACAACAAAATAGAAAGAAAGGAGGAAAATAATCTATAAAGCAACTATAAAAGAATAAAATAGCAGTAGTAAGTCCTTGGCTCTTAATAATAATCTTAAATACAAATGAATTAAATTCTCCAGTCTCCACAGAAACTGAAAGTGAATGGATGGATAAAGGTACTCCATGTAAATGAAAACCAAAGGAGAGCTATATACATATAGCCACTTCGGCTATATATACATATACACAAAACAGCAGATCTGCTATATGCATATCATATAGCTCTCATGTATATCATATAGCAGATCTGCTATGTATGTATAATATATTTGCATAGCATATAGCAGATCTGCTATATGTATATCACATATGTGTACAGCATATAGCAGATCTGCTATATGCTGCATATTCATGTACGTACCAGGTGTTGGTGAACTGCCTGTGTGGCTTTCCGCCCCAGAGCAAGTCAAGTTAAAATGCAACAAAACTTGAAATTTTTATTGAGATCCAGCCACTTTTCTTAAGGCCCACATTCGATTTTTGAGTCTTAGGTTAATTTTCAGAGTTTTGATAAGATTAATTTTGAAAGTGTCACCCTATTTTCTCTCTGCTGTCATCAAGTAACAGATTTTCACAGTCTTTACACGAAGATCCTGAAATCCTGTCTTCAGAAGTGATTACTCTGTGAATGTTGATGAATGTGAAGGATCTCTGAAGATCTTGAATGATAAATAATGTTTGATGTCTTGTTTTGAGTGGTAGGTATATAGGAGTGTACTATGAAAAAACTATATGATCTGTATATTTAAGATTTAGCCTTTTGTTATATAAATTACACTTCATTAATTTTTTTAAAGTCAATTTTCTATGTATTTGCCTCTAGACACTAAAAATAAGTGGACATATACAATATTTAATTCAGGAAATCAAACTAAATAGGGAATGAAATTACAACAGATTAGCAACAAACGTAAACGCTGTATTTTAAAATCTAATAAAATGGATAATTCTGTGGACAACTGAAAAAGAAGGGAGACAGGGAGAAAATAATAAGTGCATGCTATTTCTAGCTGTGTGAAAATCTTTTTAAAATTTTTAGAAAATATGTGAATTCCTAGAAAAACATAAAAGGAAAAATAATGCTTTCAGCAAGTTTTCCATTAAAATTCTGAAAATCATATGCTCAATCTGCTAATGCGTGTTTGAATAAGTAGTAGAACTACAAAAAGAAAATTTTGCACTCAGAATTCCTCAGGAACAGAAGTAGAACTTAAAGGGTAAGCTCAGTACTGAAGAAAAGATTGCTCTGTTTCCTTTAGTGGAATGCAGTTTGTTTAAAATCAGAGCATTATGTTGTGGATAAGATCAGAGATATTTTAGAGGGTGTCATAAAAGTGCAAGTAAATTAATGAAACATGTACAGAATTATTAATAATCAGTAAATCTAATCTAGGCATTTTCAACACAAGTAAAATGATTAATCAACACATTGATATTACATTTGGCAACCTTTATCTTTTATAATACAAATTGTCCTCTATTTGGAAAGAATAGATGATATTGTCTAAAAGAGTACATATAAAAGAGACCCATGACATTCTGAAGTTGAAACTTTTTGCACAGTGAAACAAAAATCTCATTTATAAACTCAATTATTTAGCACTTTAGTGCTAAACAGAAGTATGTGTGTATTTAAAAAGTATATTCATGGATTGATCTGCTAATAATGTCCGATTACATTTCCTTTATATATATCTATACTAGCACTACATTTTACACTGTTCAACTATATCATGAAATCACCTTAAGAAGTTCTAATTTCAAAATTAACTATTAATCAAGTTTAAGTAAAATACATGCACATGTTCTGTCTGCTGGTTTCATCTATTAATCCTATTAATCACTTACTACAGTATAATTTATGAATGGGCATATCCTTAATGGAGTAAAAAAACTCTATTCACATGTAAAGATAAGGCTACAGATTAATGTTTACAAAAATTCTGTGCTCTTGTGAACCACACAATATCAAAATCAATGTCCACCTTTGCTTCCCTCAGCTAAAGGTGGATTATAGTACAGATTGTAAGTATGGAAAACTTAAGTAATAGAAATAAAAATGATATTTAAAGTATAAATATTTTTATTTTTTATCAGAAACTATTACTGATGGTTGGCATATCTTAGAGACTATTATGAGGCACCAGTAATGAGTTGTGTAAAAAGTTGAATTATTTAGAAATACTCCTCTTATTCAAAAGGTGACAATTATAATTGTTAATGCTAAAGAGAAGACATTGAAGAGAAGTCATTCGGGTATGATTCATGCCCAATACTGTCATTCAGCATGTGACACTCATATCCCATGAATTAAGCAGGAAATATCATTCATGACATTATCTATTGAAAATATATTAGAACTCTGAAATCTTTAGCTTTAATTCTGGAAAGAGAAATTCTTAACCAGAGTAACATTTCCATGGTCACAGGTGCTTTCATTCATTACACTCATGAATATGACTATCATGTCCAAAAGTCTCTTTGACACCAGAGGATCTTTTATGTTTAATGATTACTCAATTGGATTGATACAAATGCTGGAATAAGATAGTAAAGATAACTGCAATGCATTGTCTTAAGGAACAGAGCTCTAGAATTAATTCTGATCAATAATTTATATCTTCTGCTCTTTTCTATCTAAGCTCAATCATCTCCCTCCATCTGGTTCTCAGTTGTGTAACCAGATGGAGTTTAACTTCACACCAGTCACTGACACAGACCTATTATCCAATTCATCATGTTGTTAATCCATTTTACATGAGAAATATCCCTCAAACTGGATCACTTATCTTCATGTGCAATGTTTCCACTGTATCAATCAGGATAATATATGCCAGTAACAATGACTGCAAAATATAAGTGGCTTAAAATTTAACTGTCCTGTACTATAAGGTGATTTCTGGTTGGCTGCATCCTTGCTCTATGTTGTCTTAATTCAGAGACGTAGGTTGACAGAGTATTCTCTAACTGGAACATTGCTGGTCTCCCGGCAGTGAGAAAAGAGAACATACTGGTCCTTGCAGCTTCTTTTTCTATTAAGTGACATTTTCCCATGTAATTCTGTGGATAAAATGTGTCACAGGTATAAACCAGGCTGTAAAAATAAGTTTAATTATCCCCCACAAATTAAACAACGATTATTGGTTAACAATAACTTAGTCAATCATAACACTTCGATTAGAACACCATTATATTTTTCTAAAATAATTATCTAAATTTCCAAGTGATCTACTACCACTGAGTCTTATCGCACTGCCCCCATAATAATAAGTTCTTGAAATTGCAGAGCACTTCCTAACATGCAAATCTGAGAAACTCATCTTGCTCCAAATATTACTTGCGTTATCCTGAAAGATCTTGAAATTAGCCCTTCTCTCTCTCTCTTCTCTTTCTTTCTGTCTTCCTCCCTGTCTTATCCATTGATTTTTCCATTTCAATCATGTTGGCCTTTTTCCCCATTCTCTTCTATTTATCATCATTCTTCTGTTAGCGAGATCTTTCCTGTAAGAAGATTTCCTTATAGTCTCCTCTATACGTGGTTCACTCTTTCCCATTCTTCACAGGTCAGAACAAGTCTTCCCTTCTCAAGAAATTAATCTCTAAATCCCCTGTGATATATTCTCTTTTAGGGAGGGTCTCCTAATTCAGTGTACCTCTTAACCTTTGCGCAGGGTATGTTTAAATTGGATAATGTACTAAAAGTCTGTCTCTTCCACTAACGGAAGACTAAAAGACTTAAAAAGACTAAAATTTGTAAAGCAGGCTCTGTTTATATGATCAGCTACTATGGGTAAAGATGAATAGGAAAAATACCTGCTCTCTCTGAAACTGCTGTGTCTTTCCTCAAAGTCTTCAGAAGCTGAATGTGTTTTCCTTGTAATTCTCTCTTCCATCATCTGTGACGTATTTCTTTAGGAATTATTGAACAGGAGATTAAAATATCCTAAAATTTTCAATTAATAGAATTTTGATACTTTAATGTGTTACTTTATGTAATCATCTAAGCAGCTCAATAAGGTAAATGTTATCTCTATTTTGCTGATGATGCAATTGAAGCCTAGTATTATACACTGGCAGCTTTTGGCTCTACAGTTATAATCAAATTTGTCTGACTCTAATACTGAAACTCTCCTGACAAATCACAGAAAGTGAGAATCTTTTCCCTTTGTGTCAATAGAGATTATTTGGAACATCTTCATGATGTGTTTCCTCCAGCAATTCACTGTTCTACTCCTTATTTTCTGCCAATTGCACAGTATTTGTTTTTATCTGTTTTAGTGTTCTATTTCATAACACTGTAGAATTTGGTTCTTTTAAAATTCTGGATTCTTTAATGCATATTTTATGATTTTATACATTATAATATTTTCATAATCATGTTTCTCAATATAGATATCTTTTCAAGAAAATTGTAAGATCCTTTCAACCAGATTTGTGTTTTATTGTATTTAACAGTTTTAAATATAGCATTACCTTAAATATGTATTAAGAAATAAATGAGTAAAAAAAGTATATTATAAATTGTTCAGCAATTTAGGGATACATATTTAACTCAGGACAATATTGAAAATGAGCATAGTTTTAGTATGCAAAATTTTCAGTAGACAAGAATAATATTGAGCAACATTTCTTTCAAATTAATAATTTTGAATAATTTTTCTACTGATAATATGTCTCCTATTTCATGCTGCTGTTGACTTCCTATTTTAAAAAGTAATAAATATGCTGTTGAGAAAAGCTAATTTTGTTACTATGATTATTTATGTATTATTGTTATTATTTATGTTTTATTGTATGAGAGATTCTTTTCAGTATCACATATAACTTCTGCTGGTTATTAAGTCAAATTTTCTGTTGTGATTTAATGGGAAAGAAGTAACTAAATAACCTCATATTTAAGATTAAGTATATTATGATATATGGCCTTTACAATCTAAAGCACAAAATACCTAAGTAAAAAGTTCAGCCCTATTATAGGACTTAAGAATGATAACTGGTGCTTAGAATGATAAAACTAAAGCATTACAAGAACCCGAAAGAATGTTTATTTGGAAAAATAAGAAAGCCCTCAAATATTGAATGCTTATTCTTATATTAAATCACATGCAATAGAAAAACAGACTTTTTTTCTTTGGGGTTTGCTTTTCCTACTTGATCTGTAAGGGGTGACTCAATGTCCCTGGACTTAATTTTCTTTAACCATAAAATAGGGGTTAGTACTGTATTTTAAAATTATTACAATGTTAACATCAAAAGATTTAAGTGAATTTAAATAATGCTAATATTAACCTACTACTACTATCACGAAGAGAAATACATATTATGGATCATTTATGAATTATTTTCACTTATTCCCTCATTTGCTCCTCACACTTACCCTGTTAGGCATGCCCTTAATTTTTGCTTGTCATAAAGTCTGAAGAATCTGAATCCTGTAGAGAGCAGGTAAGTTGCCATTGAACTTGCCCATGATTTAACCTTTTGAGCAAGATTTGAATCCAAAGAGTTTAAATCCTTTGCTTTTAACTACAATGTATAATATATGTTAATACTCTTCATTAGTAGCCTAACACAGTCTTTCTCACTTATCCTAGAAAAAAAGAAGCTGGTATAATTGTAAACATACAAATACAAAACAGAGTCAGTAAGCACTATGTAGCTCCTAAAAGCCTGGTGAGGTTCAGCTGCAGTAATACAAATCAATGTGGAGTATCGCTCTCATGGCACTATGGCAACAAAGATCTTCAAGTGAATAGGAAATTACAAGGGTTGAATTTATTCCATTCACTAAATGAAAACTGCAATCTTGTCGTCTTCTTAGTATAGAAATATCCAATAAAAATACTTCACTTAACAACTGCCAGGCACTGCTTTTTGGACAATTACAGTACAGACTCTTCCTTTCCTAACTGTACATTTGTGGATTTTATGTACCGACCAATCAAGACTATTTACTTCACTTAGAATTTCTGCCAAAAAGGCAATTTTGTGTATAAATGGCTCCAATCTGGGAAGCTATCCAAAAGAAGCTGTTCAGGTGAATAACAGTGTGATTTACATGCAGGTGCAAATAATAAACTTAGAAATAGTTTGAAAATGCTAACTAAAGAAATAGAGTAGAATTGAGTTAACTAGACAGTTGTATTGCTGCCTTTCTAGTATTTCTAAAATCCTAGACATGATATATGTGTGTGTGTGTGTGTGTGTGTGTGTATGTATATGTATATTTAGAAGAATGCATCTTGCTTTGAGTTTTGCCTATGCATTATATTTTTAGGAAAATAAACACAAGGTAATGACTCACAGCTACCCAGAATCTAATGGTTAAATATGTTAGTGGAATAGAAAAGAGATTTTTTCTACTTGACTTAAGAGAGGATCATTCCAAAGGGATACCTGAAAAAATAATGCACGTTTTCTCCACTTTGGTTTTCTCAGACAAAAATAAATGAATATATCTATTATTTATTTATTTATTCATTTATTTTAGCTATTGTACTACATAAAGCAACCATGTAAATGACCAAAAAAACAAAGTATAACAAGAAGGCCACAGGTTGTACAAGAAGGTCAATATATATCTATCTACAAGACTACTTCTAGATAATTTGAAAAATTAAAATCAATAAAACTCTGAAATAAAGGATTTAGTCATATGTGAGTGATAGAGGTTTGACATGTTTCTTTCCTTTGTCTACCCAAGACAAGTTTTACTTTGTCTTGGGTAGTTTTTTTGTTTGCTTGTTTGTTTGCTTTTTTACTTCTCAGTATCTCATTTGCTAACATCTGTAGATGACATTCAGGAGAAACACACAAATGGTGAGAAAGCTGATAGGGCATTCAACGACTGGTATGTTTGTGCCCACACCACCAGGTAGTAAAAACAGAAACTTAAGAGCTCTGAACCTTAATTTACTCCTCAGAAAATAATTATTGCTTTCACTACCCTCAAAATTTGTATAAGGGTTAAATGCTGTAGTAATTATGAAGTTCTGTTCATATCCGATGGTTTTATAAATGAGCTTTATAGAAAAAAAGAAAAAGCCCTTTTAAATTACTTAATGAATAAATGTAATGATTCACAAATCACCACCAGCTAGGGTCTTAGGTATGGAAGTGATTGAACAGCAATTATTCTAGTGTGTTAAACAAAATGTGACATATTCTTTCTATGAAAACTAAAGACATATTTAGTACATGCATGTTCTAGTTCTGTATATACACTGCTGTATTTCAAGTATTTTAAACAATACTAGGCATGAAAATTTTATATGGTATCTGCATACTTGAAGAAAAAGATTACCTTACTATTATTACTCTCATAAGTAGCTTAATATTGGCCAGAATTAGTCCTTTCTAGTATATCAGATAGATTGCTGGTTTTATAGTTACCTATGTTTAAATTTACATTTGTTTCTAACACATATTAAAGTCTATGACAGTGGATAAGGCTCGTAACTCCTTGAATCTCCTTTTCTTCATTTATAATAGTATAAAAGGACTTAAGAGATAAATGTAAGAGAGAGGAGAATGGGGAGAAAGAATTAGAGGATATTTTAGAAATAAATGAGGGAGCTAGAAATTAAACCTAAACAAACCCTTAAGCCATCGGTTTATAAAAACTTGCTTAGTAATATCCCTTTGTCCTAGTTTATGGAGGGAATCAAGAAAATCTTTATATGGTGGAAATCGCCACGTAAATTTATTATTTCCTCATCTACAAATAATTTTAATCTAATATTATTGCATATCTATTCATATCCATATTGTCAAAGTTATGTGCATGTTACAAATAAGTAAGTATTATCAAATTCCCCTTGAGGTATGGGTTAGAAATTGTAAATCTCATTAAGTCTGTTATGGGGTGTTTCTCCCAAAATACTCATTATTAGCATTTAACAAAATATTTTTTACTATTTTCTAAAAGGAAAGTCAAAAAGTAAAATAAAGTGAATGCATTGATTTCAATGTCCCTATTTTTATCACATTTTAGCTCTTTGCCTATGTTTATTTCCATTTTTTTCTGGTATAAATTGCCTTTATGTATTATTTGAACATACACTATTATCTCTTTGTGGTTGCCTTGTTGCTTTTGGATATATTTTTAATATAATACGTGTCGCAAATACTATTTCAAATGCAACACGTAGCTTTTTATTTAATAGAAACTGTTCTCCCGTGGTAGTTTATAATCTCAAAATTATTACTTGGTTCCATACCGAGAAAAATGTCCCCAATGTTTTTTAATATTTTATGTTTATTTTAGGTTTTTGATCTATAAGTTGCATTGTATATAAAGTAAAATTAATGTAGTTGTTTCAATTATTAAGACAATCCATTAAATATAAAGTACTGTATATTACAGCCTCTCCACCAGTGATCAAAATACTAAATTTGCTATATATTAAATGTATACATCTGGTAATATTTTTTCCTTAATATTTTTTGAAATTTGTTTTTAATGATTCTCCATGTCTTATTTCATAGGATTTTATCAACCATTAGTACTTATTTTCCTGGTACACTGTATTGTCAACTTATAAAAGTTATAATAACATTTTCATTAAAATTGCCAGAGGACACCTACAGTTTCTTGCCAAATGAGACTCAAACATAAGAATTTACTTCATTAGAACCAGTGTTAAGAGAATCTATTGTTGCTTTGGATGTCACAGTTTTTGTAACCTAATAACAGATATAACATCCCTCAGTATTGCTCTGTTCTATTAGAAGCACATTACTTTAAGGGAGGGGCTTGCACTAGACACTAAATACCAGTATATGGAAATCATTAGGGACCCTCTTAGAGAGCAACTGTCACATAACCAAACCAATAAAACCATTGAAATGAAGATAGTGTTTTAATATCTCTCATGGAATAGATGTGAATATCCTCAATAATATATTAGCAAATTTAATCTATAATAGCAATATATAAAATGATAATCCTGTAATGACCATGGAGTTCATCTCAGGAATACAAAGCTTGTTCTACAACCAAAAATCAATCCATGTCATTCACCATATTAGCAGATTAAATAAGAAAATTAAATTGT
This sequence comes from Colobus angolensis palliatus, assembly GCF_000951035.1. NCBI lineage: Eukaryota > Metazoa > Chordata > Mammalia > Primates > Cercopithecidae > Colobus > Colobus angolensis. Next base: position 4,238,812 of record NW_012113919.1, read on the forward strand.
ATGATTATCCCAACAGATGCAGATAAAACACTCATTCAGACTCAGAACTCATCCATGATAAAATCTCTCAGTAAAATAGAAATGTTAGTTCATTGCCCTTGCCTAATAATGGGTATCTACTACCATCTACAGCTACCATCTCGTTTAATGGTGACACAGTGATTACCCTCCCACTGTTGTGGACTGAGTTGTCTCCCCTCAAAATTCATATGTTGAAGCCCTAAACGCCAATGTGACTGTGTTGAAAATAAATCTTTAAAGGTCGTAAGGCTGGGGTCTTCATCCAACACCAGCAATGCCCATGCACAGAAAAAAGGCCATGTGAGGACATAGCAAGAAAGTGGCCTTCTGCCAGACCTAGAGAAAGGTCTTGGGAGAAACCAAACCTGTCACCATCTTGATCTTGGAATTCCAGGCTCCAGAACTTTGTAAAAATAAATTTCTGTTGTTTAAGCCTCCTAGTCTGTGGTCTTTTGCTATGGTGGCTCTAGCAGACTAATACACCCCGTAAGTTTCTGGAAAAAGCAAGGATGTTAATTCTCCCTACTCCTCTTCAAAATCATACTGTATAACAGTTATAGCAATGAGGCTAAAGTCACTAGTCAGACTCAGGAAAAAATAGGGCCAGAAAGGCATGAAAGAGGGAGACTCATGCTTACATGTCTGAAATAACTGTTTCCAAGGACTTTCTAAAAGCTTCACATGAAATCTCTTCATGTCCTTCACACATCTCCTGCTTGCACGTTTCACACTATGAAAATACTTCTGTGGCAGAGTTTTCTCTAAACATTCAGTAGGACACAGCTATTCAGACAAGATGCTCTCAAAATAATACTTGCCCAGTAACAGCATCTCCACTACTAAACTGACAATAACTCTGACTCTGAGTCTATGAAACCAGCAAACTTTGATTCAAAACCTCTTAGGCAAACTTCTCCCTGCTTCCCTTTATTTTTCTCTCACTGGACTCACCTTGTGGCTTGCTATGGCCAGGCATCGCAGATTATAATCCTCTTTGCTTATTCCCAGATAAATTTGATATATTTGGAGATAATTTTATCTGATGACTTCTCATTTTTTTATTTTTATTTGTTTATTTTTTGAGACGGAATTTCACTCTGTCGCCCAGGCTGGAGTGCAGTGGCGTGACTGTGGCTCACTGCAGCCTCCACCGCAATGGGTTCAAGTGATTCTCCTGCCTCAGGCTCCCGAGTAGCTAGGATTATAGGCGCACACCACCATGCCCAGCTAATTTTTCTATTTTTAGTAGATGGGGATGGTGTTTCACTATGTTGGCCAGTCTGGTCTCGAACTCTTGACCTCAAGTGATCCTCAAATGATCCACCCACCTCGGCCTCCCAAAGTGGTGGGATTGCAGGCGAGAGCCACCGCACCAGACTTTTTTTTTTTTTTTTTAATTTAACAAGTGGAAGTCCTAGACAGTGTACAGTGCAACAAGGCTAGGAAACGAATAGAAATAAGGAAACAAAAGTTGTCTGTATTTGCAGATGACATAATTTTTATGTAGAAAATCCCGCAAAATACATAAAACTTTTCTAGAATTTATAAATGAGTTTAGAAATGTTGTAGTATAAAACATCTACATATGAAAGTTAATTGTACTATGCTAGCACTGCACACTAGTTATCAGAATTTTTAAAATGCAATAGCCCCCCCAAATAAAATAGTTTTGCCTAAATCTAACAGAATATGTGCAATACACATTTGTTACAAGTTGTAAAGCCTGTATGAAAGAATTAAAGATGATCTAAATAAATCGAGAAATATACTATGTTCATGCATTGGAAGACTCAATACTGTTATGATGTTAGTTACCCATTATTTGATTTATAGATCTAATGTAATTCAGTATCCCAAAAAGGTGAATTCAAAATTTATTCAAAGCAAAAAAGAAACCTTAATAGCCCAAACAATTATAGAAAATAACAAAGTTAAAAGACTTTTATTACTCAATTTGAAAATTTAGTAATTAAGTAATTTACACAGTAATCAAGATAGCTAGTAATTAAGACAGTATAGTATTGGTGAAAGTATAGATATGCATATATCAAAAAAACAGAATAGAGAGTCCGAAATACCCACACAAATGGAGTCATCTGATTTATAAAAAAAAGTGCAAAGGCAATTAAATGAAGAAACAAGTTTATTCAACTAATGGTGGTGAGACAAATGTCCACAAGCAAAAAGATTAATTTATAACTTTCTTTATATAAAAATTCAAAATGAATTTAGACTTAAATATAAATTTTATCCTGTGTGTGTATACATATACACACACAGAATATGTATATGTAGATATGTGTATATATACACAATATATGTACTATATATATACAGTGTATGTATATATGTGTATATATGTACAAATATTGTGTGTATATATATGCAGGAGAAAATATATGAAATGTTGAATTTAGCCAAGAGTTTTCAAATGTACACTCATTATCATAGTCTATGTTAATATAAGATATTGGTTTCATTCAAAAGCATAATGACTAACATTAACAATAACATAAATTATCTCCCTCTAATTAATTCAACCAGTATAAACTGTTCATTTGTTTTTAAACTCAGGGACACACACAGTATCTAATCACTCCTTTGCATAATAACAATCACCCACAGGGAAATGCATATGGTGCTGTCTACTCATAAAATCGAATAGAATTCAACAGTGATTTTCAATGCATTAGCACTACATTATTAACAAGGATCAATCTAACAACAATAAATTTAGTGAAAAAGAAGGCTTGTGTAATAATATAGAGAATTTTTCAATTAATATATTCAATATTGACAGTTTTTGACAGAGATATAATAGGATATATACATTCTATACATACATGAAGGCATGAATAAGAATAATAAATCTCGGCCGGGCGCGGTGGCTCAAGCCTGTAATCCCAGCACTTTGGGAGGCCGAGACGGGCGGATCACGAGGTCAGGAGATCGAGACCATCCTGGCTAATACAGTGAAACCCCGTCTCTACTAAAAATACAAAAAACTAGCCGGGCGAGGTGGCGGGCGCCTGTTGTCCCAGCTACTCGGGAGGCTGAGGCAGGAGAATGGCATAAACCCGGGAGGCGGAGCTTGCAGTGAGCTGAGATCCGGCCACTGCACTCCAGCTCGGGCGACAGAGACAGGAGAATGGCATAAACCCGGGAGGCGGAGCTTGCAGTGAGCTGAGATCTGGCCACTGCACTCCAGCTCGGGCGACAGAGAAAGACTCCTGTCTCAAAAAAAAAAAAAAGAAAGAAAAAGAATAATAAATCTCAAAATTGATGTAATTATATCTCTTTATGAGGGAGACATATTCAGTGAAACAGAGGTTTCATTTTTATTTTATTCATAATATTTTCTTAGACTGAAAGAGAAGTACATAGTTGTCAACTAAAATATTCCCTGTAACTTTTACCTATTAAAAATACTTTACACTAAATTTAATAAATTTCATGTCCCATCACATTTAGCATTGCACATGACTATTATTTACCAGAGAATATAACTGTAGTTTAATAACTATGTGCTTTAGCAGAGGACATAGTTCTTCATGGTTCAGAACCTGAAAGAAGTTTTGGGAAGCAGGCCTTTGATATCCTCTTAGAGGGCTACACTTTTATTCAAATTGAGGGAAGAAGGTACACACGAGGACTTTCAAATAAGACAGAGCACACATGTGTTAGAATACTAGTACAGTCATAAGTTATTCCTCTCTCTCAGCCTATGCCTTTGGTAGTATCCTCCTACGCTGACTCTGAGGTTGGCCATGAAATATATCTTGCTGTATTTGGGACCTTTCCAAAATTGTATAATCCAGCCTGGGCAAGCTTGCTTCATCAACTGACGACACCTTGCTGGTAGATAGTTGGCAGCTGAGCACAAATGCATGATTGAGCCCAGTCCAGATCGCCAGAAGCACTTCTCAGCTGAGTACAGTCAAACTGACAACCACAGAATAATGAGCTGAATTTGATTGTTGTTTTAAGACAGTAGATTCAGGGCAAAATATTTGGATCCAATAACTGTTGTGGACTAAAAGCTAATTAATAGAATATGAAATAATATATCTGATATATTAATGAAAGAATTTATGTTGTCTATTTCCATACACTGGTTTTAATCAAGAAAATATGTTTAAATTCTCTATGTTTGGAAATAAGCTACAGAAATACTTTATGTCTTAAACTTTCAGTGCCTACTTCATGTCTTAGTAATTTTTAAATAGCACTGTTAGGTTAAGTCAAACTCTCTTGTTTGCTAACATATACACCAAAACAACATGTTTACTGGCCTATTAAATTTTGTGTATGGCATAGGTACTAACCACTGAAATCACTAAGTCTTAATGATTTTAGCATATTGCAAAACTCATTTGATGATAGATATTGTAATGATTAATAATTTTATCTTATTTTTGTTTCTATATAGAATGATTATGCCTGAAGAAGCTAAATAAACTTGTTTATGAAGAGTTGAACAATAATTTAGGATGTAACTTAAACTTTGACACTGTTTTTGATATTTCAGCGTAATAATCTACAAGGGAAATGACAACAATTTACATCAAAATCCTATAAAATACAAGTATTGTTATTTAAAGTTCACTAAAACATTGATTTAATAGATTTCTATTTATTTTACTTGTATTTTTGATCGGCACATAACTTAATACATAATAACACATTTTCCTAAGTAGTTCTCATTGACCCCGGAGCTTGAAATTAAAAATTATTTATAAAATTAGTATAAAGACACAAGCAAATATTTTCTTCTTTGTCTTCATTCTGTACATAGGCTTAAGGTGAGAATTAAATTTCTGATTGTACTAGTGTATTTTAATTTGAAATTTGTGTTGCAATTTCCTTCTTTCTTTTCCCTCTTTTTTCTGTACTTCTTTACTACTCATCATTTCTTTCTTCTCCTTCTTTCTCTCTTTCTTCCTTCCTTTCTCTTTCATTCTTTCTATTAACTTAAACCAATAGTTGCTAGCCAATGATATGATCTTTCTTTATTCTCAGAGATGGATTGTTATGTAGTTTTCTTATAATTGCTGCTATTTATAGACTCAATACTAAATTAATTGAATAATCAGTTATTTATTTTTTGCAGCTGAACAACGTATGTTACAGGTTGAATTTATAAATAAAAAAAAAAAATTGTTGTCTGAAGTCTCCAATGTTCCATAGATTTACCTGACATGTTTTTAGTACCCTAAGACCCATTCATAGTCTAGGACCTTCGGGTGGAGGGATCACAGAGTATGAGCGAGAAATATATATCTGTAATGAGGAGAGAATGCAAATAAGAAAGAATTAAAGTAGATAAAACAGGCACTAAATCTTGGGAATTAGATTACCTCTTGTATTACTAGAAATTGAAGTTGCATTTTGAAGTGAGAGTAAGTCATTAATGCAGTAAGTTGTTGCAGGATCCTCACCACTTTCCTCAGTCAATTTGTTTTCACTGAAATTTACTTTGTCTAGCGCAATATTTTTCTTCTCTCCAGGAAACCCCGTTTGTAAGATTAAAATTAATGTTAGCATGCTTATAGAACAAGTATATGCCATCCATTTGCATTTCTTCCAATCTCAAATATTCAACCTGTAAGACTGGAATTTTGTGTAAAAGTAAAGAAAGATATTTCTTGCACTATCACTTTACGTTTTAAATTTCATCTGCTTAATTTAAAACATTATCTAAGCATAGAAAAATGGAAATGTATACATTGTAGTAACAAATAAAAATAATATAAATTCTTCTCAATTTTAAGTTCTAATTATTAAAGGTATATATGTATCAGTTTAATATAAAGAAACACCTGCTTAGTAATAGCTGGAGTTAATTTGTCTTAATTTCATGTCGAAAAAATTAATGTAACTCTAATGAAATGTATAGCTGAACAACCATAGTACTAACATAAATATGGTGAACTCTCATTAAAATAAATAAAATATATAATTTGCCATTATAACATGTTTATGCATTAACACATTAAAACAATTAATAATTGTTGATTTCAATTTATTAAGCTATTGATGAATCTAATTATGTTCACATTATGTGTACAAACACACACACACACCACAATTGTTTTACATTAGCTAGAAAATAATTCATGAAATATGTACATCTACTCCAGCTTAAAATGTGGAGACAATTTCCTGAGCTCAGATGGATAGAAAAGAGGAACAAAGAGAATGCATGTGTGGATATATTCTTTAATATAATAATGGTAAGCAAAAAATAAGTCTCAAAAATAAGACCAAGGAGACATTTAGCATTATGAAAATTAGTGACAAAAACATACAGAGAAAATTATAAAAATTATCTTCATTGCACAAGTTAGAGAAACATGTTACAAAGACTCAGGTTACAAATTAAATGTGTTCTACAGACTTGTGAGCCATGGGAAAAAATAAACTCATAAATAAATATAAATATTGAATAAAAGTAAATATCATTAAAATGACACTGACTAAATAAAATTATTAAAATTTCTATGTCAGAAAAAATATATAGGGGAACATAGATAATACTAATGCAAAATGTGAAATATACTTAAAAATGTCAAGAAATTGAAAAATAAAGATAATAACAGAGGCAACCAAGCTACATATAATAAAAGCATAGACATAGCTCTATGGATAACTAGAAGACCCAGAGAGTAGTACAAATACCAGTAAAATTAAACTATGCTTTTCTGAACTTAAAAAAAAAATCAGATAAAAAAATTTAGAGGACTCATTATATTCTGGGTGTGGGTAGTAGATGAAAGATTTATATTGCATTTTTTAAAAATCAGTAGTAAAATAAATGTCTAAGAACTTTAGCAACATATGAAATAGATTTTTATAAGTGAAATCTGTAATAAAAATCATATAACGTGTTACAATGTTAAATATTACAAACTACATGTTCAATATTTTAAAAACTGAATTATTTTTAATTCTACTACCTTCAAGTAGCTTCTAGCCAAATACTTACCTCAAAGAGGACTAGAAAAGCAGATTGTATTACTCAGGGTTCTCTAGAGGAACAGAACTAATAAGATAGATGATAGATAGGTAGGTAGATAGATAGATAGGTAGGTAGATAGATAGGTAGATGATAGATAGAAAGGGGAGTTTATTAAGTATTAACTCACATGATCACACGGTCCATAATAGGCCATCTGCAAGCTGAGGAACAATGAGAGCCAGTCCAAGTCCCAAAATCGAAGAGCTTGGAGTCCAATGATCGATGGCAGGAAGCATCCACAATGGGAGAAAGATGTAGACTGTCAGGCTAGGCCAGTCTAGTCTTTTCACATTTCTCTGTCTGCTTTATATTCTAGCTGCTCTAGCAGTTGATCTGATTGTGCTCACCCAGATTAAGCATGAGTCTACCGTTCTCAGCCCACTGACTCAAATGTTAATCTCCATTGGCAACACCATCACAGGCACATCCAGGATCACTACTTTGCATCCTTCAATCCAATCAAGTTCACGCTCAGTATTAACCATCATGAGTCTACATTATGTCAGCTAGAACACATACACATCTCCTGAGATCATGCTTAATCTTCAAATAAAGACAAAAATAATTATGCCTAACATATTACAACTATACTTCCTACAACCGGAAATTCACCAATCCCAAACCCAAATGCTATTACATAGAGTTTACGATACTTAAAAGCTGGTAGGAAGTCAATAAACCTTATGTCACCTGATAAAGGAAAAAGGAAATTAAGTGAAAATATTTTCTCAGTACAAGTGTATACATGCACAAACACGTTTTTAACAAAAGAAGGAGGAAATACTTATGACAATAACAGTCCTCGTTTCTGCGGCTGGTCATGGGATAATAGCTGGTATTGATGACTAGCTTCTTCTACTATCCATTCTGTATTCCCTTTGCCTTCAGCAAGCACCCCATCAGATCATGATTTTTTCCTAGTGGAGTATCCCAAACCTTCATTCCCGAAGGGTCTGGGCCATTTGTAGTCTTGCCTGGATTGGGATGGTGTAGTTATGTTAATCACAGGGAATGGTTAACATTAAGAGACACCCTAATGGATCTCCTGTATTTAACAAATACTCTTCCTTACCTACATTGTGGAATAGAAGACTGATTTCACCTTGATAGTTTGGGTCAATCACCCAGTCCACACTGTAAGTCCCTTCTTAGACTGTTGACTTAAAGGTAGCAGGAGCCCAAAGGTACCAACTGGCAGTCTTAACTTCCAGTTTAATGGAATCATCATGTCTTCTGGTGGCAGTGTTCCTCCCTCTGGAACTAAGACCTTTAGGCCAACAGAACATAATGTCATGGGAACAGAAAGGAAGCAAAAATTTCACCAGTGGGTCATTAGAGGTGATGGTGAGTGGTGCCACTTCCACATTCACCCCTTGATTCCCAGACCTGGGAATCTTGGCTATCGGAGAAACTTTACCCCAGCCCTGCAAAGTATTGTCACCTACTTTGCATTGTAATTGCAACTTCAAAAGGCAATTCCACTGTTTTATCAATCCAGCTGCTTCAGGATGATAGGGAATATGGTAAGACCAGTGAATTTCATGAGTATGAGCCCACTGCCATAATCCTTTAGCTATAAAGTGCATGTCTTGGTCAGAGGCAATGCTGTGTGAAATACCATGATGGTGGATAAGGCATTCTGTGATTCCAGTGATGATAGTCTTGGAAGAAGGATTCCATGCAGGACAGGCAAACCCATATCTGGAATAAGTGTGTATTCTAGCGAGGATAAACCTCTGCCCTTTCTATGATGGAAGAGGTCCAATATAATCAACCTGCCACCAGGTAGCTGGCTGATCACCCTGAGAAATGGCTCCATATCGAGGGCTGAGTGTTGGTTTTTGCTGGTGGAAAACTGGGCACTCAGTAGTGGCCATAGCCAGATCAGCCTTGGTGAGTGGAAGTTCATATTGCTGAACCTATGCATAACCTCCATCCTTCCACCATGGCCACTTTGTTCATGGGCCCATTGGGCGATGACGGGTGATTGGGGAAAGGCCATCCTATCCATTTGATTAAGACCTTCCTCTTCTGAGGTCACATATTGGTGAGCACTTGCATACAAATATCTTCTTGGTGTTTCACCACCCAGAGAGGTCCATCCACATACCTGTTCCCCAAATTTCTTTGTCACCAATTTTCCAATCATGCTTCTTCCAAGTCCCTGATCATCCAGCCTCACCATTGGCTACAGCCGATGAATCAGTATATAATCACACATCTGATCATTTCTCCTTCCATGCAAAGTGCACAACCAGGTGCATTAATTGAAGTTCTGTCCACTGGGAATACTTCCCTTCACTACTGTCCTTTAGGGATGTCCTACAATGGAGCTGTAGTGCTGCAGCGGTCCACTTTCAGGCAGTGCCTGCATATCGTGCAGAACCTTCTGTGAAACAAGCCCTAGTCTTCTCTTCCTCTGTTAACTGATCATCGGGAACTGCCCATGAGGCCATCGTTGCAGGCTGGGGGAGAGAAAGCAGGGTGACAAGATTGTAGACCATGGGTATTTGAGCCACTTCCTCATTTAACTTACTTGTGCCTTTAGGACCTGCTTGAGTCTGATCACATATATACCACTTCCATTTGATGATGTAATGCTGCTGTGCATGACCCACTTTACGGCTAGGTGTATAAGAAAGCACTCAGTTCATGATAGGTAGTTCAGGTCTCGTGGTGACTTAATGACCCATAGTGAAATGTTCAGTTTCTACCAAAGCCCAGCAAAAGGCCAAGGGCTATCTCTCAAAAGGAGAGTAGTTATCTGCAGAAGATGGCAGGGCCTTGCTCCAAAATCCTGGAGGCCTCTACTGTGATTCACCTATGGGGACCTGTCTGAGGCTCCAAACAGCATCCGTATCTGCCTCTGACTCATCAAGCACCATTGGATCTGCTGGGTCATATGGTCCAAGTGGCAGAGCAGTTTGCACAGCAGCCTGGACCTGTTACACAGCCTTCTCCTGTTCTGGACCCCACTCAAACCTGGCAGCCTTTCAGGTCACTCGATAATTGGGCTGGAGTAATACACCCAAATGAGAAATGTGTTGCCTCCAAAATTCACATAGGTCCACTAGGCATTGTTCTTTCTTGGTTGTAGGAGGAGTTAAATGCAGCAACTTATCTTTCACCTTACAAGAAATATCTCAACAGGCCCCACACCACTGGAGCCCTAGAAATTTTACTGAATATAGAAGTTCCCTGAATTTTAGTTGGGTTTATTTCCCATTCTCTGGCATGCAAATGTCTCACCAATGAATCCAGTATGTTTGCTATTTTGAACTCACTAGATCCAATCAGCATAATGTCATCAATGTAATGGACCAGTGTGAAATCTTGTGGAAGCACAAAGCGATCAAGGTCTCTCCCAATAAGATTGTGACACAAAGCTGGAGAGTTAATATTTCCCTTGAGGTAGGACAGTAAAGGTATATTGCTGGCCTTGCCAGCTGAAGGCAAATTGCTTTTGGTGGCCCTTATGGACAGGAATGGTGATAAAGACATTTGCCAAGTCAATGGCTGCATAGCACGTGCCAGGAGTTGTGTTAACTTGCTCAAGCAATGAAACCACATCTGGTACAGCAGCTGCAATTGGAGTCAGTATTTGGTTAAGCTTATGATAATCCATTGTCATTCTCCAAGGTCTCTGTCTTCTGCATAGGCCAAGTGGGAGAGTTGAATGGGGATATTATGGTGGGAATCACCTCCCCTGTGTCTTTCAAGTCCTTGATGGTGGCACACATCTCTGTAATCCCTCCAGGAATGCAGTAGTGTTTAGAGTTACTGTTTTCCTAATGGAGTCTGCTGTAATTGCTTCCATTCGCCTTTCACCACCATAATAGCCCTAACCCTACCAGTTAGGGAGCCAATGTGGGGGTTCTGTCCACTGCTAAAAATGCCTATGCCAAAAATGCATTCTGGCACTTGGGAAATGACCACAGGATGAGTCTGGTGACTCACTGTACCCACTGTAAGTTGGACTTAAGGTAAAATTCCATTAATTATTTTAACTCTGTAAACCCCTACTTTAACTGAAGGACTACAGTGATGTTTTGGGTCCATTGAAATCAATGTCAGCTCAGATCCATTGTGAAATAGTCCCAGAAATGTCTGATCATTTCCCTTTCCCCTGTGCACAATTACCCTGGTAAAAGGCCAGAGGTCTCTTTGGGGAAGGATGGAAGAAAGATTCATTGTATAAATTATAAGTAGTGTAATGGAGTCCTTCCTTAAGAGGATGCTGCCTGCCCTTCATTCAAGGTGTTCTGGGTCTGTAAACTGGCTCAAGTCTGGAAATTGGTTGAGGGGCCATGGGTCTCTGCTTTTATAATTCAAATTAGTCTTTTGTCCATTTGACTGAGTAATTTTCTGCTTATATAAATTAAGTATGCATTCTGGAAGGCTTTCTATGAATTTAACTTCTGGGAACACTGTGATAAATTAGCCAATGACGGAGCTCTACTTAAGTCAGACTATTCTGATTGCTGCTTTGCCTCTGCTGTCCATTACAGTAGCCACACCCACTTTGCCCTTGATGGTTGAGTGCTGCCACTTGGCCTCTGACACTTTGGGATCCAGTTATTCCCACTAAATTTAAATTTTGTAGTTGAGTGACTGTGGTTCCCACTGTTAGATGTGACATACAGAAAAAAGCAATTACAGGTCTCTTCAAAGATGCAGGTGTTGCTCTCACAAATCTATTTCAACAGTCGTTGGTTAAGGGTATATTTTCTGGATCCTCCCAGCTGTAATGACTAGGTCTAAAGTGACTAATCCACTCCACCATCCCAATATCCCTAAGCCTTTGGATGTCTTCCTCTACATTACACCAAGAAAGATCAGGCATTTTCAGCTTGTCCTCAGTGGGCCATCTTTTAATCCACATTTCAGCTAACCAAGCACATAAACTATTCGCACCTTTTTTAACTTTCCAAGCTGCAACATTAAATGCATTGTCCCTAGTGGGCCCAAATCAATAAATTCAGTCTGATTCAGCTCTATGTTCCTTCCACCATTATCCGACATCCTTAATATCCACTCCCATGTGTGTTCTCCAGATTTCTTCTTCCATGAATTAGAAAACTCAAGAAGTTCTTTGCAAGTCTCGTGCACCTCCTTATGGGTCACACTCTGAACGTCATCTCTAGGGGCCCACTAGGACTTAAGTTATTGGTCTGGAAGAAAAAAGTGGTGTTGGGGATGGGTCATGAGGAGAATCAACATTATCTTGCCTGGTAACCGCTTCAGGCATTACTGTTGCCTCAGGCAGTGCAAGGTTTATCTTCTCAGACAAGGGCGGAAAGCCTGATGGCAGCATGGGTTAGAGAGGGGATGTTGCTGCTACTGGGGATGGGGAAGCTATTTCTTCTGACAAACAAGGTTTGCCAGAGTTTACAAACCCAGTGTCTTCAGCTTCATAAGTGTCCTCCCACAAATCCTCATTCCAAGTTGCAAGTTCCCATTCTTTTCCAATCAGTGCCCTCACTTGGATAGTAGGTACCTGGCAAGGCGGAGCATGCACCTTTCCTTGCAGGTCAGCCATTTGCATGGTAAGAGCTTTTGTAGTCTTTTCCACAATTTCAGCTCTTTCTTTATAGGAGATAAGACTCTCACTCAGGGCAATCTTAGCAGATTTGAGTATCTGCTTCTGAAGCTGGGAGTTAGAATCTCTGAGTTCATCATTTTCTTTCATCACTTTGTCCAGTGAACTTAGGATCCACTAACTAGTTTCATTATGTTCCATGGTTCTCCACATATGGTCAAAGGTATTATGTAAAGAGTACCTAAACTCCTTGCCTCTCATGAGTGGTGAATCAGGAGTGTTAAATGCATTTATTTTACATAACTCTCTAAACAGTTCATGCAAGCATGATCAGTGGTCTCCATACTATTACAAGTAGTGTCCTTAGAATTTTCAGGTCTAATCATATAAAGCAGCCAACTCTAGTAACCCCCAAAACAACGAAAGAACTCCATCCTTAATATTATGTTCCTCTAGAGCAACTCCTGATACCAAAATCTGTATTAGTCAGGGTTTTCTGGAGGGATAGAAATATTAACTCACACAATCACAAGGTCCCAAAATAGACCATCTGCAAGCTGAGGAGCAAGGAAAGCCAGTCCAAGACCCATGATTGAAGAACTTGGAGTCTGATGTTTGAGGACAGAAAACATCCAGCACAGGACAAAAGATGTAGCTTGAGAGGCTAGGCTTGTCTAGTATTTTCACATTTTTCTTCCTGCTTTATATTCTAGCTGTGCTGGCAGCTTATTAGATTATGCCCACCCAGAATAAGGGTGGGTCTGCCTTTCCCAGCGCACTGAGTCAAATATTAATCTCCTTTGACAGCATCCTCACAGACACACCCAAGATCAATACATTGCATCCTTCAATCCAATCTAGTTGTCAGTCAGTATTAACCATCTCACAAGTGATACAAAAGCAAACAACAATAACAAAATCATCTGTTTCGTGATATGTGAGATCTACTGATGCAGGCAGGTCTTGAGAGGCTAGATGCAAAGACTATGGTTAATTTATGTTAGTCAATCTCAACTTCCTGCACCTGCAATTCCTACCTATTTTCTAATGTTTGTCTTAGAGTAAAAGTTTAATAATCCTGGCAGAGGAGAGTAGTATGCTAAATAAAAGCAGTGCTTTGGACAGTCTCATAGAATTCAGTCCATGACAATTGGATATAAAGGTTACAAAAGTTGAATATTAGGGTCCAAAATTCCAGAGAAAGGAGACATACAAATATGTGAGTTCCACAGTGAGCCCTTGATTCTCATCAAGGTTTTAACTCTCAGTGAAGATTTTCTGCCACCCTTTTGGCATTGAGACAACCTACAATATAAGTGTAGTATCAGTTAAGGGTGAGCTATCAATATCACAATTGGATTCAATTTCAGACTTTGGAGGACATTGTTTAAGGACTGTGGTAAACTAGAAGATGACTGTATTAGTCTGTTTTTGCACCACTGTAATGAAATATCTGAGACTTGGCAATTTATGAAGAAAAGATGTTTACTTATTCCACCATTCTGCAGGCTGTACAAGAAGCATGACAGCATCTGTTTGACCTCAGGAAGCTTCCAATTATGGCGGAAGTTGAAGGGGAAGCAAGCACTTCACATGGCCAGAGCAGGAGGTTAAAACAGAGAAGAGGTGCCCTACACTTTTAAACAACCAGATCTCACAAGAACTCATTATCTCGATGACAGTATCAAGTCTGGATGGTGTTGAACCATGAGAAACTGCGAAACTGCCCCCATGGTTGAATTCACCTCCAACCAGGCCCCACCTCCAACATTGGGGATTACAATTCAACATGACATTTTGGCAGGGACACAGATCCAAACCATATCAATGACTATGGTGTATTTAGTCTATACATCTGCCTTGATTTGGTAGATCCTAATTGACTGGAAGTGATCTATACCCATGTTAATAAACATCTTCAGTATATGCAAATCAATAAAGTGATTCACTGTATAAACAATCAAAAACAATGAAAATAATGTCATCTCAACAGACACAGTAAAAACTTTCAAGAAAATCTCACATCCCTATATAACAAACTCTTAATGGATGAAGAAACATACCTCAAAATAATAAGAGCCATCTATGACATCCCCACAGCCAACATCATACTAAATGGGCAAAATCTGGAACCATTTCTCTTGAGAACTGGAACAAGACAAAGATATCCACTTTCACCACTCCTACTCAACGTAATACTGCAAGTCTTAGCCAGATAAATCAGACAAGAGAAAAAATAAATAAATAAAGGCATCCAAATAAAAAAAAGAAGAAGTCAAACTATCTTTCTTCACTGACAATATGATTCTATACCTAGAAAACGCTCAAGACCCCACGAAAAGGCAACTAGAACTGATAAAAAATTTTAGTAACATTTCAGGATAAAAAAATCAATGTACAAAATATAGTAGCATTTCTATACCCCAAAAGCATCCAGACTGAGAGTCAAAGCAAGAACACAAATCCATTTTCAATAGCTATGAAGAAAATGAAATATCTAGGAATACAGCTAACCATGGAGATAAGAGATCTTTACAAGGAGAACTATAAAACAATGCTGAAGAAATCAGAGATGGTACAAATATATGGAAAAAACATTCAAAACTCATGGATTAGAAAAATCAATATCGTTGAAATGGTCATACTGCGCAAAACGACTCACAGATTCAATGATCTTCCTATCAAATTACCAATGTCATTCTTCCCAGAATTAGGAATAAAAAAACTATTGTAAAGTTGATATGAAACCAAAAAAGAGCCTGAATAGCCAAAGTAATTCTAAGCAAAAAGAACAAAGACAAAACTATCACATTATCTAACTTCAAACTATACCACAAGGCTGCAGTAATTAAAAGAGAATGTTACTGGAACAAAAATAAACACATAGACAAATGGAACACAATAGAGAACTCAAAAATAATACTACACACCTACAACCATCTGATATTAAATTGGACCAACAAAAAAAAAATAGGAAAAGGGCTCACTATTCAATAAATGGTGCTGGAATCATCTAGCTAGCAAAATGCAGAAGACTAAAATTTGATCTTTACCTTTCACCATACATAAACATTAACTCAGGATGGAGTGAAGATTTAAAGATTGAAGATTTAAATGTCAGACCTCAAAGTATAAGAATCTTAGAAGAAAATTTAGGAAATACACTTCTCGACATCAGCCTTGGAAAATAATTTTTGGCTAAGTCCCTAAAAGCAATTGCAACAAACATACATATAGACCTTAATTAAACTAAAGAGATTTGCATAGCAAAATAAACTATCAACAGAGTAAACAGATCACCTAACTAATGGGGAAAATATTTTCAAGCTGTGGATCTGACAACGGTCTAATTGGTCTAATACTCAGAATCTATAAGATTGAACATGCAAAAAACAAATAACACCACTGAAGAATGGGCAAAAGGCATGAACAGACACTTTTCAAAAGAGGACATGCAAGTAACCAACAAATATTTGAAAACAATGATGTACATCACTAATCATCAGAGAAATGTAAATCAAAAGTACAATGAGATACCATCTCACACAAATCAGAATGACTTTTATTAGAAAGTCAAAATACAACAGATCCTGGCAAGGGTATGGAGAAAAATGAATGCTTATACACTGATGGTGGAAATGTGAATTAGTTCAGACACTGTAAAAAGCAGTTTGGAGATTTCTCAAAGAACTTACAACAGAACTACCATTCAACCCAACAATACCATTACTGTGTGTGTACCCAAAAGAAAATAGATCACCATACCAAAAAGACAGATGGCATTCCTAAGTTCATTGCAGCATTGTTCACAATAGCATAGACATGGAATCAACCTAGATACTTATCAATAGTAGATCAAATAAAGAAAATGTTCTACCTATACACCATGGAACATCATGCAGCCATAAAAAGATGAAATCATGTTATTCACAGCAACATAGAGGCAACTGGAGGCCATTATCCTAAGCAAATTAACATAGGAACAGAAAGCCAATAACACACACCCTCACTTATAAATGGGAACTAAACATTCAGCACACATAGATGTAAACATGGAAACAACAGTCACTGTGGACTACTCGATTGGGGAGATAGAGAGGGGATAATGGGATGAAAAACTGCCTAATGGGTATTATGCTCATTACCTGGGTGCAATATACATATGTAATATACCCGAATATATACCATCTGTGTCTAAAATAAAAGCTGAAATAAAAAAATAGGAGTTGAGAAAGTTATTAAAATTTCACAGAAATCAAAGGACTAAAAAAAAAATAAGAGCACAGTGTTCACTGGAGTACCTAAACTACAAGGTATCAAGAATTGCTACAAGCCTGTAATCCCAGCACTTTGGGAGGCCGAGATGGGTGGATCACGAGGTCAGGAGATCGAGACCATCCTGGCTAACACGGTGAAACCCCGTCTCTACTAAAAAATACAAAAAACTAGCCGGGCGAGGTGGCGGGTGCCTGTAGTCCCAGCTACTTGGGAGGCTGAGGCGGGAGAATGGCGTAAACCCGGGAGGCAGAGCTTGCAGTGAGCTGCGATCTGGCCACTGCACTCCAGCCTGGGCGACAGAGCGAGACTCCGTCTCAAAAAAAAAAAACTATACAGGAAAGAAGTAATATACTCTTTTAAATTCCAAAACAGACCCACACCTGTCAGGGCACTTGATATTACAAAATTACCTTAAAAGACAGTGAGTAAACAAAGACACTTTTAATAAACAGTGCTGGATAAATAGCCATATAAAAATGTGGTTATCCAATTTGTCCTCAATAAGAAAAACTACATAAATTGAAAACACATGTAGATACCACCTACGGCCAAATTGGAAGACAGATGATACTGAGTTTTGATAAAGGTATAAAGCAGCCGGAATCCTCTTACACGTCGGTGAGAGTATAAATTGGCACAAATACTTTGGAAAATTATTTGACAGTATCTTTTAAAAAATTAAACATAGACATAATTTATAATTTATCTACATATTGTCCCTAAAGGAATGTGTATATGTTTGCCAACAGACATGCAGAAACATGTTTATAGCAGCATAATTCATAAGGGGCAAATGTTAAAAGCAACCTAAATGTTTATTAATTAAGTAATTTCATATTATGGAATCAAGTCACAAACTGCAACTACTCACAATAGATGGATGAATATTAAAAAAAAAAAATAGAAATGTCAAAAGAATCCAGGCATGAAAATGGAGTGTGATTTCATTTATATAAATTTAAAAATATCTGTGTAGGGCTTAGAAGCTAGAATATTGCTTATTCTCAGATGCAGTACTAATTAGCATGGATTCCCAAAGAGGTTTTGAATGTTGATATCGTATATCATGATCAAGATGTGGTGTCAAAGATGAGGTCATTTTGGAAAAGTTAATGGAACTGTACATTTAACATTTGTTCAAATTTAGTTTTTAAATTATAAAGTCTACCTAAATTAGCAGTGGTTATCTTCATATGGTGCTAGATATTACTGATGCCTTTTAGGTTTTTTGTTTGTTTTCCTTTTTGATAATCTTTGGTATTTTTCAAATTTTCAATTAAGAGGATAAATTGCTATTAATCGAAAACTAAAACTCTATTTGTATAAAATAAAAATCTAAAACAATAGAAACAAAAATGAAGCAGTAGGGGGAAGAAGAATGTCATTTATATTGTTAGAGTAAGGAGCCATACACTTCTATGAATATATCTTGTTAAGTGGATTATTTCCACAGTATAATACAATAAGGATGGTTGTATCAAAAAAAGTTAGGTAAACATACATGTGTATCACTTTTTTCTCCTTGCCCTTGGGCTTAAGGAAAGCACAACCTACTGTTTCATTGTAACATTTATTAGAAAAATATGCTTTTTAAGTTTGCGTTACTGGGTAATTGGTGAATTCAATCCAGACAAAACTAAAAATACCAGAAAATGTCATGTAAATGTTCTGTGATTCCAAGAGGTATCTTTTTGGTTGAATAAAAATAGAAATGTTTAAATGCAGTATAAATAAGATGGAGTTGGGGATAAATATGACCAGTTATGCACATAAAGTAGTAAAATACCATAAAAGCTACATAGCATTTTTCCTCAAGCCAAAAATTAAAAACACATAGATTTTGATATTAGCTTATTTTCTGACTCTGGTAGATTTCAGGGAAGGAAAATTTTGAAACCCTGGAAGACAAAAACAGACATAAAGGGCTATTATTCAGACTAAGCCTGTGCTTTAGATAAAATACTTTCAGGCAATTACAATAAATTAATTCTTGTGTTATTCATTTAAATGTGTTCCTCCTGTCTTTGTAAACATGGAGTGTACATGTGGAAAATTAAGAAAATGTTCCTTGCCAATTGCAAGACATATAAATTGTGTTCCATAATTCCAATTATCCTTTCTCTAGACACCATTGTCCGCCATCTGCCCTTTGGCTGTTATTGTGTGGAACATTTATTCTTGTTTCCATAAACCTTTTACATAAAAAGCCATTTAACCCAGTCATCTGAATCATAACATATGCTTTTTTAGGGTTATCAAAATATCTTGGTCTTCTTTTAAAGACTCTTAACTATGCAATTTCAGTTTTGGGCTTTCTTCCAAACATGACTAAAATAGAATTCCAGTTGCACAATAAACAAGAGTTGCTAATTGCCAATTTTGCAGAATTTCTTACAAAAAAAGGAATATCACTTCAAAATGTGTTTTGATGGAACTTTTTCCTCTCTATTCATCTTGTTTCTGATAACTCAGGACTATTTCTTTGCACTTGTGCATTTGAATTTTGCCTATGTTTTGAAAGAGAAGTTTCTTTTGTTTAATTTTCTCTTCACTAACTACATTTTCTGCCTTTCTATTCTAGAGTTAGAACTGTCACAATTTTCAAACTTTGTAATTTATCTTCACAACATTATGCTTACATGTTCATCTTCAAGTAGAAATTCGGTAAAATTCTGAAAAGTTATGATTAAACAAATGGCATTAACAATGCAATCAATAGAGTTTATGCTTCCAGCTGTTTATCAGTAGATTGACATTATCTTCTGTTTTATTTTTACTTACGTTAACTCCTTTGGAATTTTATGTACTCAAATTTGCTATAAAGAATTATCATTGAGAAAGACTGTCGGTAATTAAAATACATCTGAGCATGCTTTTCTGTTATTAAATATGGTTTTCATGTTAGAGATCAGTTCACTTCTGTAGTCCATATGAAAAACTAGGAGAAATAAGAATAGACTTGCAATTAACTATATATTAAGAACATAAGGAGAAATAGTTAATAAGATCACTTAAATGCAACTCTGATATCTACTTCAACTAATTTTTTTCTTAAGAACATTATGAAATTATTTTATACTAAGTACATGTTAGATGCTTAATGTAAAAAGCCCCTAAACTAATTTCCCCATTAGCTTTCTCAGAATACAGAATTATTTGTAGGTTTGGTGACTGCAAAGGAGTCAGTTAATTCAGAAAGTCTTTGTGTATTGTTTTTAGCTGGGGACAATTTCACTTCAACCTCTCATCTTTCTTCCACTTGTATTTCAGATATAAGATTATAAATCACTTTAAAAATCATGGATTCCGCCGGGCACGGTGGCTCATGCCTGTAATCCCAGCACTTTGGGAGGCTGAAGCGGGCGGATCACAAGGTTAGCAGATCGAGACCATCCTGGCTAATACGGTGAAACCCCGTCTCTACTAAAAATACAAAAATTAGCCGGCCTGGTGGCCGGCGCCTGTAGTCCCAGCTGCTGGGGAGGCTGAGGCAGGAGAATGGCGTGAACCCGGGAGGCGGAGCTTGCAATGAGCCAAGATTGCACCACTGCCCTCCAGCCTGGGCGACAGAGACTCCGTCTCAAAAAAAAATAAAAATAAAAATAAAAAATAAAAAAAAAACATGGATTCCTTAAAGTAAGTAAAATTCCTCATATGTCTCCATAACTGTCTTGTATTTTCTGATTAGCAAGGTGAAACTATGACACTTGTAAAAATATTTTAATTTCAGGTTCTTCTTAATGGACTGTAATCTTGTTCAGGCAGGATATTTGTCCACATTTCCAGGAGCTAGACACTTTGATGTTTCTCTCTCTCTCTCTCATCTATCTGTTTCTATCTATGGATCTATCTTATGTCATCCATTATTGATGTGTAGATAGATAATATCTAAATATTGATATAAATAAATGTTTTAAGTGATAGGCGGATACTATATGTGTGAGTGATGGAGGGATTCTGGATGGCAAAACTAAAGTGAGAATGATTATAACTGGGAGTTTGTAACTCATATCAGAGCATAAATATGTAAAAGAACTAAATTCTAAGAGAAGAAAGGAAAATTCTGAGATAACTCAGGTCAAAAGTGGCTTAAGACATATTTGGATAAAATATGTTTTGGAGCCAGACATGGTTCCATATAAACAGGCCAGAAAGTGAAGCCACTGCTGGTGATGTGGAGGCTAAGGTCAGCACCACTAGTTCCAGGAAGCAAAGAGGAAAACCAGTTTTTGAGCATTACATGACTAGTACCTACTTCTGTTCCAAGCTAGAGAGACAAAGCCAGATATTGGCTTACAGTTTTAGTCAAAAAGAGAACATGTTGGAAGTTGGAATTGTGGGTCTGCCAATACCTCTTCCTGCCTTTAAGCAAAGTCTATGGCACAGTTCCTGATTAGCAAAGCTGAGCCAGTATTTATCCCAATTTCAGGGATTGGGACAGTACAGGCCACTCTGCTAATACAAACGATGAAGTGAGGCAGTGAAGTGGTGGTCAACATAAATACAAATAATTGTTAAAAAATATAAAGAGCTAGACTTTTAAGCGGGGTAGTGAGAAATTGTTTGGAACCTGTAATAGGAAGAAAGAAGGCAATTGCCATGTTTTAACACAGCCCTTAACACAGGTGACGTGAAAGAATATAAACAGCTTCCAGTTGGGAAGCCTGCCAAATAGACCCTGTCTTCAGGGATCTGTCAGATGTCAGCTCAGGCAGGATTAAGGGGAATGTTCACAGGACAGTTGAGGATATATAGAGGGACATTGCTAATGGCAGCTTGTCAGTTAGAGACAGTGCACAAATAATGGTTTTAAAGGATGGGAAAAAGTAGAGAATTAAGATACATTAAGTGTGCAGAATAGAATCTAAGTGTATCAACAACCTGGGGTATTGGAAATTCTAGTGTTATCGGTGGTGAATAGAATGCTTTTCATAATGGCCTGTCCTCTGGGTCTTTTGAAGGAGTGGTTTGCAAACTAAAGAGATGACTGTTGGGTTACCCAAAAAGTGTTCAAGGGAAACATGTTTGTGGATAATTTTAATTACATTGACTTCATGTGTGTATTCTTTTAAAATCATTCTGCATGAAATTGCTGTTTTAAGAAGGTTCAGTGTTCCCTTTCCTACTTTTTCTTTCAAAATTGCCGTATTTCCATTTCATAAAAGAAAGGCAGGCTCCTCACATATCCTTAATCTTATCGTCGTGCTGTATTCTGGAGTGAAAATGAAGCAACAAACAAATATACAAAAAAGCAGAACAAAATAAAAATTTAAAAAATAAGAGAACCCTTTGAAGATACCAAACTAAAATGACACTTTGCTATTGATACTGATGGTAAAATAGTAAGTAATTCTAAAGACAATAATTCTAAAGACTTCATAACAATTTGTCTTATGCCTTCAGGTTGCTATAACAAAATGCACTAAAATGAGTAGTTCTAAACAGCAGAAATTTCTTTCTCACAGTTCTAGAACCTACAAATCCAAGATTAGGGTGCCAAGTCAGGGTGTGTGGTCACTTTCTGGTTGGAGACCCCTTTTGGTTGCGAACTACTGGCTTCTCCCTGTGTCCTCACTTAGTGAAAGGGTCAAATAAGCTTCCTCAGGCCTCAGTATAAGGGCACTAACCAGTTTATGAGTGCCCTGTTCTCTGGAACTAATTACCTCCCAAAGGTACCACCTCCAACAAGTTTTCATTTGGGGATTTGGATTTTAACACATAAATTTTGGGAGGAATTAAAAGTGGAAAACACAATTCCACTTTTAAGATAGGTAATTTTCAATTCTTTGTTTTCTACACATTTAAAGAGGGCATCAAATCTATTGTCAGCTCTCGCCAATAATCCCAAAAGATTCTCTGTAATATAATAAATATTGACATTTTAAATTTAAAATTATAATTTTGCATAGCCTTGATAATAAGAATTAAAACCTTACAGCCTTGACTACTTTTTCTGATTTCTAGACAATCTGGCTACTTCAAGAACACTAAGACAAATGATGTAGGAACAAAGAGTAAAATAATCAAGACAACTAATCTAAAATAGCAGGAGGTTGGAAAAATATTTGCTGAATCCACCACATTTGATCTTTTGTAAAGACAAGATGACAGTTTTGAGTTATACAGAAGTCTAAGACATAAAATAAGATTTGCCTATAGATGTTACATAATAATATTTACCACATAAATAAGATATATAGATGGTTATAAGAAGAAGAAAAAAGAGGAGGAGGAAAAAGGTGAAGAGGCAGAGAAGGAAGGGGAAGAGGAAGAGAAGAAGAAAAGGAGGACAAGAGAAAAAGGGGAATGGCAGAAGATAAAGAAGAAAGGAGAAATAGGAGACAGTGAAAAGTGGAGAGGGGAAAGAGCAATGTGAAGGAGAAGCTCAAAGAGCAGCAGCCAGTGAAGGTGCAGCAGTAGTAACAGAAGAAGGAGAGACAGCAGACGGGAGTGAGGATAAACAGGAAAATGAAGGGAGAGGAAGAAGATAAGAACAAGGAAAAAGAGCTAGAGCAGTGTAAATAACAGCATCAGACAGATTTGCAAATTTTCTCTATTATCTTACATGTGAATTAGATTCAGGAATAAAAGTAACTAACACTGCATTTTCATAATCATAACAATAATACTGACAATTAGCCTTATGATAGATATAAATATTAGATCTATTTTACAAAGTAAAGAATGAGAATTTTGTGAAAAAAGCAACTTAATTTTACAAATATCGAATCAATAAAATGTTTATTCATCCATTTTTCAAAAGTATATTGTATAGATTGTCAAATATAAGAAATCAATTACTTGCAAACAGTAGTATACATATTTGTATGTATATCTGTATATAGATATCACATGGTTTGTGAATGTGTATATATTTATACACATATTTAAAATATATCTATATTTAAATAAAATATCCATGTAAAAATGAAATATATATTACATGGATATAAAATATCTATATATCTATCATATTTATGATCTATATTTTATACCAGAGTTCTTTGAAATAAAGCGTTTTCTTTAGTGCAACATTAACTTTCAATAATTTGAGGGATCTACAAAAATCTTTTTTGCTTTTATATTTAAAGAATAGATATCCAAGTTGAAGGTAGTAAAAATAATATAAATTGGTCTTTTTCTTGGGAAAATTATCATAGTTTATAGCTCAGTATCCACATTTGAATTGAGTTACTTGAGGAGAGTATAATGAATAAACTCAATACATTAGCTAGAATGGGATAAGGAAGCCACAAAGGAAAGGTGTGACCCTACTAGGCTAGTCATAACAGGATGGTCCCACCAACCTCAAGACTGAAGAGAGAGGGGGCCAGAAAAGAGACAGGTACAAAATATCCCAGAGGGCCTTCAGAGACCAGCACATATTTTTTTGCAACCCATATTCTGGTACATTGACTTTATTTTTGTAATTTCCAGTGTGAAATTAATACCAAAGTTTTTCTTTCTTGTTGTATAGTATGTATTTTAAATTTAGCATACACACGCATACCTGCAAACTCCATATGCATGTACACCCACACACACACACACGAGTCCTAAAGAATAGCAACGTTTCTCATAGAAATTAGTCTCCATTCTTATTGCAAAAGAACACTAGTTTATAATAAATACAAAATGTTTACTACTAATTGACTGCTACTTTTACTTACATATAAAATAATATAATCAAGCTTGTGTACACATAACAAGGAAGTCACTGTTTTTCTTTTTTCTTAAAAGTGTCTGTCCAGTTTTTTTCATCTCTTTACTTTCTAAAGGACCTTTTCTTTAGTGTATTTCAAAAGGCTTTCTCTGGTATATAGGTAAATAACTGTTACAGAAACACAGACCATTTGAATACTGCATCTTAGATAATATGATCCTGAGCCAACATTTTCATCCAGTGTCAAAGGGCGGGATGCGGTGGCATGCAGGTTGGTCTGCGTGTCACATGTTCCCCTTAGAGAATGTTTGCTGTTCTTGTGGAGCTATGCTGTGGCTCCTGGAACCATCTATCTCCTAGGATTCTTCTGGAAATGCTGACCCCACACACTAAAGAATCTAGTTTTGAAGCAAACAACATCATTGTATTTAGTAGGCTTAACTATGCATTCTGAAATTATGACAGCACTTTATAAACACACAGCACACAAATACACGTGTAGAGTATACACACAAATAAACACATCAGTGTACTCTTAGACCAACTATGTTCTCCCACACAATGATAATTCATTTTCTAGAAGTGTGATTTCTGATTCCTCAATCATGTTTTTATTTTTTAATTTTCATTTAATTTTAATTGACAAATGACAATTGTATATATTTATGTGGTACAATGTGATGCTTCAATATATGTATGCATTGTGTAATGATCAAATCAGACTGAGTGATGCATCACCTCAAATATTCATGATTCCTTTGTGGTGAGAACATTTAAAATATACACTTTAGCAATTTTGAAATATACATTATTGTTAGTAATAGTCATTGTGTTGTATAATAAAACACCAGAACTTATTTTGATTACCAAAAGGAAACTTTGTACCTATTGATCAATATCTCTCATTTCTGCATCTACCCACTTCGCCCAGTTTCTGGTAACCACCATCCTACTCAACACTTTCATAAGCTTGACTCTTTTTGATTCTGCATATTAAGTGAGGTCATATGTTATTTGTTTCTCTGTGCCTGGTTTATTTCACTTAATATAATGTCCTCTAAGTTCATCCATGTTGTTGCAAGTGACAGAATTTTCTTTATTTAAAGGGTGAATAGTATTTCATTGTGCATACATACCACAGTGTTAAAATCTATTCATTCATTTGTGAACACTTAGGCTGTTTCCATAGCATGACTTTTGTGAATAATGCAGCAAAGAACAAGGAGTGCAGACATCTCTTCGACATATTGATTTCAGTTCCTTTGGATATATACCCAGAAGTGGGATTGCTGAATCATATGCTAATTTTAATTTTAGTGTTTTGAGGAACTTTCACACTGTATTTCAAAATGGCTGTACTAATTTACAATACTGCTAACAGCGTACAAAGTTTCCCTGTTCTCCATATCCTCAGCAACACTTGTCTTTTATCTTTTTGAAAATAGCCAGTTTAACAGGTGTGAGGTGATATTGCCTTGTGATTTTAATTTACATGTCCCTGATGATTAGAGATGTTGATCATTTCTAATATATCTGTTGGCCACTTATATGTCTTCTTTTGAGAAATGTATGTTCCTGTCCTTTGCACACTTTTAAATAGGGTTACCTGTTTTCTTAATTAAGCAGTTCGATTTTCTTGGTTTCTTTTTGGATATCAGTCCCTTATCAGATATATGTTTTGCAAATATTTACCCTTTAATTTGTGTAACCCACAACTTCTTTTTATTCTTTTGTTTCCTTTGCTCTGCAGAAGCTTTTAGGTTTGATATAATCCCATTTATCTATTTTTCTTCTTGTTGCCTGTACTTTTGCAGTCACATTCAAGAAATCACTGCCCAGATCAATGTCTTGGAGCTTTTACCTTATTTTTTTTCTAGCAGATGTATAGTTTCATGTCTTCTGTTTAAAGCTTTAATTCATTTGAGTTGCTTCTTATATAAGGGATAAGTGTCCATTTTCATTCTGTATGTGAATATCCATTTTTCCCACCTCCGTTTATTAAGAGACTATTCTTTACCCAGGACTATAGATGTGTGTGTTTATTCTGGGTTCTCTGTCCTATTCCTTTGGTCGATGTGTCTGTTTGTATGCCAGTGCCATGCTCTTTGGGTTACTATATCCTTGAAATACATCTTGAAATTCATAGTGTGATGTCTTCAGACTTACTGTTTATGCTCAAGATTGATTTGGCTATGCAGGGTTTTTTTGTACCTGTATGGTTACATATAAATTTTAGATTTTTTTTTTTTTAAATTTCTGTGCAGAATGAGATTGCAATTGACAGAGATTGCACTGAATCTCTACATTGCTTTGAGTATTATGTTTTTGGTAGTAGTGCTTCCATGTAATAAAAACATTATGTAAAAACAATGATTATCTACTGCTAACCATTAAAAATATGTATTATTTTATTTTAAAAATGTAAAAAGTGCACAAATGCCATAAATGAAATAGCACCTATTTTGTTTTTGTGTTTTAAATCTCTAGATATTTTACTCTTCCTCTAGTTCTTCCTCTTAATCCTATTGCCCCTGCTTTGCTGATTAATTAAGCAAATGCTCAGTTTGATAGATTTGTAAGCACTGAATGGGTATTTAGACACATTCAGAGGACAATTCATTTGGCTAGAAGTGTGAGAAGATAAGAAGCTTTGACACTCTTCTAAGTTTAAGCAACTTCATTTTCCTCCTCTAATACAATGTCAATTTCTCTATACCTTTTTACTTATTATATAGGACCAGTAGCCTTTTTGCACTCTTTGGGGAAATTGCTTTTTAGTATGTTATTTACTTAAATTAAACAAGCATAGAAATGCAGACTTCCAAACTGTATCTCTTAAGTCAGTAAATTAGTTTAATACTTCCTTTTAAATTGTTCCAATTTCTCTGTGTAGACATTTAGAGTCTTCCTAATACTGTACTATGAATTATGAGCTGATACTACATTAAATAATTTACCAGAAATTCTGAAGTTACACAAAAACAGTCAATTTGCTTTTCTAAGTTCCTGGCTATCCTGCAGTGCTTTGATTATGGTGCCAGACTTTAACATAGATCAATCAGAATATCAGCAAAAATTATTTTTTCA
This sequence comes from Colobus angolensis palliatus, assembly GCF_000951035.1. Taxonomy (NCBI): domain Eukaryota; kingdom Metazoa; phylum Chordata; class Mammalia; order Primates; family Cercopithecidae; genus Colobus; species Colobus angolensis. The sequence continues at coordinate 4,266,418 of NW_012113919.1, forward strand.
CTTGAGGCTGGGCCAAATTTTAAGAAATAAATGATAGAAGAGACTTGGTCTTTGTAAATTAGAAACTTTATTCATAAAATAGTAAATCAAATGTTGACATACAGAATGGAATTAGTGCTTTCTCTTTTTCTTTGGAATATCTAGATAAAATACCTGATGCAACCTCTCCTGTTCTATATCAACTATTCCTCAATTTGTTCTACATTGATTTAGAGAACAGAGGAACATTTGGTAAATATATAGTTTATATTAACAGCTGGAACTAATTTGTCATTACTTTCAGTTCATAAAACCATTAAAGGTAATACTAAGATCATGGATTACTATAGAAACACAAACAAATCAAAGCAACCTATATCAATTAAGTATTGGATAAAAACAAATGCTAAGCAACAATTCAGCTCCCACAGTGAACAACATTCAACAGTATGAATTTCTTCTCATGCTTATGAGTTTATAGACATACTGCAGATCAGCTGATCTAACTAAGGCTCAGCTTGGAGACTTTGCTTCTATTCAGGCATTGAAGGCTAATCTGTCTGTTGCAACTGTGTTTGTTCGCGGATCAGGCTGAAGGAGCAGCAGAAACCCAGGAAACACCCTCTCAGTGATAATAGAAGTATAAGTGGATGAGTTTAACTATGGAAACACAATAGAAACCTCTGCTTATATCACATCATATAATGTTACATTTGTCAAAACCAGTCACATAGCTATGCCCTAGGCAAACTATAAGGATAAACAATTTGTCCACTAGGCAGCCAAAGCCCCGTGAAAAAGGAGTTGAGTATTATTTTCCCAAGGAGATATGGGGGAGAAGTGAGTATTTGATAAATAATAATCTAATCTATCTCAGAACTTAAGTTATAGTTTCTGTGATACATTTTGGTATATTCTGGTTTAGAACACAGTAAATAAAATTCTTGTTATGACATAAAATTATACATGTATAATTTACATAATATTTATATGTTGCCTACATTACAACAATCACATGTTGATAGGTAATATTTTTTAACATTATGAACTTTATAATTTTCTATACTAAGACAGCTTTTTTTGTTTTAATTACTCTAAGATTTAGGTATTTTATTAGTGACCATAAAAAGATAGAATATAAGGACACAAAGTTGAGTGTTTAATAAATGTGAATATAATTGTTATTTGAATATGAGCTATTCAAATATTGTGAAGGCTTTTATATGTAAGCATGTTTTTAAATGTCACAATTTTACTAGTTGAGCCAATGATTACAAATAATTACCAAAAACTTCATATTGTTTAATATAAAAGTCAAAGTAAGTCTAATGTAAAAGTATCAGAGCAAATTACATCTAATTTTAACTTAGTTTTTCATTCAGTATGATAATCAGTAATTTATATTCATATTGTTATCACAAGAAGTGATAATAATATAAAATATTTTTTAAAATATATAATCTTAATTTTAAAAATACAAATTCTTAAATTTAATTACCTCTATAAGGACTAAATTAAGTGTGTCCTACATTAAAAGAAAAACATTTTTAAAGAGCAGTTGTCATTGAACACAATAATAGTGGATTTGGTACTATTAGATATACAGAACACAATAAAAGTTGAAACAAGTTTTAATTTAAACTGAAAAAGATGCTAAGATTTAGTTCTGCAAATTAAGTCATTATAATATAATTATTTTAAAACTTGTAGTCCTTTCAATTAAAAAATACCCTTTTAATAATCCAGATGTTTCAGTTTAATTGTACCAAGCAACTAAATATTTTGAAACATCTGTTTGGTTTTCTGATTGGCGACATTCAATTTTGACTTTTAAATTTAACTATAGAATTTTCTATTAAGAAATATGGGGATAAATATGCATATTCATTAGCTTATAAGCTCATAGTTTCATGTATAAAGTCTCCTTAAAATCCTAACCTCCAAATAAATTAATAAATGCCTACAGTAGGCTTTTTAAAGTTACATTTAATAACAGATTTTTTTCTCAGTCTAATATTTATCTGTATATATGTAGGTATGCATATATACACACACACTTATATACCTGTATATATAGATTATTTATATATACCTACATATATACAAGTAGACATATATATGTCTGTATATATCTATGTATGTATGTATATATGCATGTATCTATGTATCTATGTAGATATGTACTTATATTATATTTAGATATATTCCTACATGTATACATAGATTATATATAAATACATACCTACATATATACACATATACACACACATACATACCTATATACAAGATCAGGGAAAAAATGGCTATCTACAGGACAAAGAAAACTGAAACAATGGTGTCCCATTGTTAGCAACACTGAAATCTATGTCCTATGTTTAAAAAATCCATTTTGCTTTAAATGTCATTCTCAGATTGTTTCCCACATACCCAAAACCTGTTAATAAAGTTTAAACGTTAAAAGTTTAAAGTCTGACAAAAATTTGTGTTGTTTTCTAGGAGAGAGATACACATTCAAGTCCCTAAAGAATGCTTTAATTATGAGCAAATCAGGATGCAAGTTGTTAACCTGCATAAAATTCCTAGTAATACTGAGCACTTCCTATGTTTTTTTTTTTAATAAAGCTGTTGTAATTATAAAATGATAACATTTCTTTAGTTGTAAAACTTTAATTTTTTTCTAAATAAGTTAAAATATTCTTATATTTCATTTACAACTTAACTTGCTTTGATAATAACACCATTGCTTTTGTAGTATGGAGAATTACCAAATAATAACCTAAAATATGCAGCATTCATTTTGGAAATAAAAAAAAGACCCTAATCGTTTTACAAATACTTGAATTTTTAACTACGTAACTATGTTACATTCACATAACATTGCAAAATGTTTATTTTCAACAAATTGTAATTACTTGCTCTCTCTCTCTCTCTCTCTATATATATATATCCCTATCTGGAAAAAATTCTAATATTTTAAATTGAAATATTATCTGAATAAATGCACAACTTTTAATTTTTTGTAAATGAATAATTAATTTATGATCCATTTCAAAATAGAATTATGATACCACAGTGCTTTTTAGCAGTTTTCTGACATTTCAATGTTTCTTAAATAAACATGATTTCATTTTGTTTCTATGTGAAATAATCTATCAGAAACTCAGTCGCTAATACCATTACATGTATTTATGTATAATCACTGTATGCTATATCTGGGAATCAAGAAATTTGTCACATAAACTCGAAGTATAGAACACAATTGTTAAAATATGCAATAACTAAGTCCCATTTATTTGTTCATCAAGCACCTAAGAGCAAACAAAACCTTTTTATTCTATTGTAATTTTTATCTTAAGAATTTTTATCGACTTTCTAAACATTGCCTTTTATTAACAAAAACATTTTGAAAGGAGAATTTATGTAAACATCAAGTGATAGAATAGTAAGACTTAACAGTTGCAAATCTGACAGAAGAAACTAAGAGCAAAGAATAAATCAAAAAAAAGAGAAATCTATATATTCAAAACTAGAGAATTCCATTTTAATGACAAGGCATTAAAAATGGACTTCATGGGAAAATGTATATAATTAAGTATGTATACTTAATTACTGAAGTATTACTTACTTAAGCATACTTAATTACTTAAGTATTAATACTTAAGTGTATATAATTAAGAGTTTATCAGCATTCTTATGATAACCCATTGTTATCAATATTGTTCTCAGTCTAGCCAGTTTCAACAAATAGTTTTGCATGTTTTTAACATTTCTCATTTACTAATAAAGATTAAAGGTTGTGATATGTTTTAATATATACACGATTGACTATAACTCTACTGACTAATTAATTCAACAATTTTGTGTCCGAATTAGGCAGATATGAAGAAATATCAATGTAGTTCCCAATCTTAAAAAAAAAAAAAAATAGACACAGCTTACACCCTTCACAAAAACTAACACAAATGTGATCATTGGCTTACATGTAACATGAAAACCTATAAAACTCCTAGAAGATAACATAAGAGAGAACCTAAATGACCTTGTGTATGATAACTTTTTAGATATAATACCAAAGGCACAATACATAAAATAAATAACTGACAAGCCAGACTTAATTAAAATTAAACCCTTCTGCTCTACAGAAGACAATGCGAAGAGAATGGGAAGACAAGCCACAGGACTGGGAGAAAATGTGCACAAAAGATACAATGAATAAAGAACTATTGTCCAAAATATACAAAGACCCCTTAAAACATAATAACAAAAGAAAGACTCATTTAAAAATCGGACCAGGTCGGCACAAGTGTGTAATCCCAGAACTTTGGGAGGCCAAGATGGACGAAATACCTGAGCTACAGAGTTCGAGACGACCCTGGGCAACATGGTGAAACCCTGTCTCTACTAAAACACAAAAAGCTAGTCGTGTGTGGCAGTGTGCACCTGTAATCCCAGCTACTCCAGGAGGCCGAGGCAGGAGAATCCATTGGACCCAGAAGGCGGAGGTTTCAGTGAGCTGAGATCAGGCCACTGGCTCCAGCTCAGATGACAGGGAGACTCTGTCTCCAAAAAAATGAATTAAATAAATAAATACATACAAACTGGGCCAAAGACCTTAAGAGATAAATCACTAATGAAACTATACAGATGGTAAATAGACATAGAAAAATCGTTCCACATCAAATGTCTTCTGGGAAATGAAAATTAAGAGAACAGTGAGAAGCTACTGACAACACCAAATGCTGAAGGGGGTGTAGATAGAATACCAGGAACTCTCACTCATCCCTGGCTGGCAGGAATACATAATGGTATAGCCATTTTGGAAAACAATTAGCAGTTTCTTATAAAACCAAGCATACTCTTACCAATCGTGCTCCCGTGTATTTACCCAAAGAAGCTGAATAGTCATGTCCACACAAAAACCTGTGTAGGGATACTTGTAGCAGCTTTACTCATAATTGCAAAAACTTGGAAACAACCAAGATGGCCTTTAGTAGATGAATGGATAAATAAACTATGGTACATCTAATCAATGAAATATTATTCAGGGTCTGAAAAAAGCTATCAAGACACACAAAAAAAGACATGGAATAAGCTTAAATACATACTTCTAAGAGTAAAAAGGCAACCTGAAAAGGCTACATACTGTCTAACTCCAACTAAACAATATTTTGGAAAAGACAAAAGTACAAGACTGTAAAAAGATCAGTGTTTGCTATGGTTTGGGGGGGCATTAGGAGGGATTGAAAAGCAGAGAATGGCGGACTTTAGGGATGTGAAAATACTTTTTATGATATACATGAATACATATTGTTATGTATTTGTCCAAACCTGTAGATTGTGTAATACCTAGAGTGAACTTTAAAATAAGCTATGGGTTTGAGTGGTCATGATTTGACAGTGTACATCCATCATTGTATAATGGAACACGTGTACCTCTCTGGTGGGGGATGTTGATAATGGTGGAACCTTGTGATCATATGAATTAATACTTAATAAACTATCTCTCTCTATATATATACACACACATGCACTCACACATACACATATATCTATTCCATTAATTCTGTCCCTCTAGAGAACCCTGACTAACACACCTACCTCTTTTAAAACTCTGTAGGGCCATAGTTTAACTTGTAAACATCTGTCTGGTGAAGATGCAAATCATCTGTCCGTAGAAACAGAAAACCTCTAAGATTTATTCTTTTGTAAAGCATTAAGACATATCCACTTTTTTATCTAACCAATCAATATTAGCCTAACCCTTTTTGTAAAATATCTCTCTGTCTGTATTTATATATTTGCTTTTTTTGAGATATATTTATACAATTTCTCAAGAACTTCTTAAATTGATCATAGCATTTTATTTTCCCCTCATTAACAGAGTTAAATAGAATACTTGATGCATACTTACTTTACATTTGTATAAGAATTATACTAACCTTTTGAAAAGTATAAGGTGATAAAAGAGGAGTCTTTATAATAGAATGATTAATATTATTTCAGGTGTAGACCCAGTAATAAGATCACTGGGACGAATGATATCTCTGCCTTTAGGACTTTGAGGAATCACCACACTTTTCCACAATGGTTGAACTAATTTAAACTCCCACCAACAGTTTATGAGCATTTGTTTTTCCCCACAACCTTCCCAGCATCTGTTATTTTTTGACTTTTTAAAAATAGTCATTTTGACAGGTGTGAGATGGTATCTCATTGTGGTTTTGATTTGTATTTCTCTAATGATCAGTGATGTTGAGCTTTTCTTCATATGCTTTTTGGCCACACATATGTCTTCTTTAAAAAGCATCTGTTCGCCGGGCGCGGTGGCTCAAGCCTGTAATCCCAGCACTTTGGGAGGCCGAGACGGGCGGATCACGAGGTCAGGAGATCGAGACCATCC
>NW_012113919.1:4273336-4327244 GCF_000951035.1 Colobus angolensis palliatus
CCGAGTGTGGTGGCGGGCACCTGTAATCCCAGCTAATCGAGAGGCTGAGGCAGGAGAATTGCTTGAACCCAGGAGGCAGAGGTTGCAGTGTGCCGATATCGTGCCTATGTACTTCAGCCTGGACTTTTTACAAAAGTAAGACTTAGTCTAAAAAAAAAAAAAGAAAGAAAAGAAAAAGAAACACACCACTGAGACAAGGTTGTCCTTCAAAGAGCCTTTAGTCTACAGAAGAGTCCTACCTGCAAGGAAGACACCTTTCTCAAAACATTCTTGATCCCCCAAGTTGGGATCAACCATGTGTGTCTAGCACTGCCCCTGAATCAAGAATAGGCAAGTACAGCACTGCCACCATGTCCAGCATGGGAAATTCAGATGCACCAAGTTCAGTGCATGTGGATGTGCTTCCAATAAACCTCACTCACGCAAGGTCAAGAGAATATTGAAGGAGGTGACTCCTCTGGAAGATATTGACAAAGACCATGGTGATCCATTTTCCAACTCAATATATACCAAGGAAATCTTTGGTTACATGAATCAGAAAAAGGAAAAGTTTATACGTACAAAACACATAAACAGGAAGATTGACATCAGCAGTGTCATGAGGGCCATTCTTGTGAACTGGTTGGGGAAGATACAGATGTCTTTTGAGATGAACCAGGAGACCTGGTCCTTGGTAGTGAAGCCAGTGGATCACTACTTCATGGAGGTAGTGTGCACAAAGGATAGGTTACAACTCCTTGGTCCCACTGCCTTTTTGATGGCAGCAAAATTTGAAGAACCTGCCCATCTTGTGTGGATGACTTCCTGTACCTCTGTGATGGTATTTATCAGTGACATGAGATGCTTGCTATGGAAATCAGTATCCTGCAAATCCTCAAATTTGACATCAACTTTCCCATTGCCTCCCATTTTTTGCTCAGATATGCTAGGTGTGTCCAGGTCAATATGAAGACATTGACCTTATCATGCTTTATATGTGAGATGACTATGTAGGAATAAGACTACATCTGGAGAGAGCTTCCAAGCTAGCTGCTGGCTCCTTCCTCCAGGCCCACTACATGAAGATGCTCAGACACTGAGCTCCCACCCTGATATATTACAGTAGCTCCAAGACCTCTGAGCTTCACCACTTGGTCAGGCAGCTAAACAGCCTGCTGACTTTTCATTCCTGTGATAGGTTCAAGACTGTGTATCTCAAGTATTCTCACCAGGTCTTCTTTGAGGTCACCAAAATCTCCCCTTGGACATCTTGAAACTGGAGGAGATTTTGAACCGCTGATTATGAGGCTGAGGGCCTGGCGCTCTAGCAACAGCCACAGGGCTAGGCAGGCTTATTAACAGGCTGTGATTATTTTGTGCTTGAGTTGTCTTTTGATCACTTTTCTTCATTTTTTCTCTTTATATTTTTCCAAACTCACAATGTTGTGAATATTTAAGTTTTTATGAAGGAAAAGAATTATTGTCATATTTGAATAGATATTTTTTAAAAATTAATAATTGTTGTTTAAGAAAAGTTGGTATTACTGGGCAGTATAAACTAGTTTAATAATTTTATTCACTTTTATTTGTAAAATTACCGTATTCTATATCAAAAGTATTTTAGTCTTAAATTTAAGTTACATAGTCACTTATAAATATGCAGTTTGGAATAAATTCACATGATTATTTTAGAAAAATAATGGACATTCAATATTATTTTGCCCAATTTGAGAATATCAAGATGATATTGTGAGTTTTACAGGATCATAGTTATTAAAATCTTAAGTAGTTTTATACTTAAATTGTTTGAATAATTTGATCTTAGGAAATGAAAATCAAAAAGAAATTTAAAACATGTATGTTTAAATAATATATATAACATTTGATTTATATAATATATATATACATAAATTTATTTGACTTATACAAGATAAAGGTTCTGCATACTTGAAAAGTAACAAGCTTTATTTAGAAATACAAATTCTAGAATAGTCACTGTCAAAGGATATTTACCATGGCATTGATAAATATGTAACAAATGTATTCCTAATTCTAGGTGTTATTTAGCGTAAGAATATTTGCTCTCTCTGCCCTGGGTTCCCTGCATCTAAACTGCCCCAGGTGCAATGAACATGTTCAGTGACTGTTGTGGAAATAAAAAAGTTTGCATTAATATTTAGTTGTCTCATAGAGATATTTAAGCATGTGTTTTACATTTTCTTTTGGCACACCTGGTTCGTGCTTATAAAAGCAGTGCCATCAGTAAACATAAATATACTTATAAAAATAAGTCCACTTATTCTATAGGAAGATTAAATTATTTAAAGTGAAATAATGTTTCTTGTGTACAAGTCTATTGTTAATTATACACTTTCAATATATTTTTATTTTTTAAATAGTTTTAAATATACTTTAAAAATCTTTACAGATGCATTTTACAACATAAAATGTATTTACTTTGTTACATTGAAGAATAAAGTCTTTTATACAAAACAAGAATACAAGTGTCACTGAGTAATATAAAGTAATGGAGAGTAATAAGTCAAATTTGTTTCATATATTAAACTAAAAGAAGATATATAAATAGTAGCATTAACTTCAAGGAGACTTATTGACATTTAAATATATTGTTATATAAATGATTCTGAATCTCTTCAGATATTAAATTTTTTTTCAAGAACTATGATGGTGACATAATTAATTCAATAATTATATGTAGAAATATGTGCAGAATATAATGGCGCACAAATTAGAATTGGAACCATTTTATATTGAAGTTAGAAATGTTTTTAATAAACATTAGCGGTTAGATATTTGGCATCTTAAGATATTAATATATTCACTCAAACATATAATTTGTTTTTATTTTCACACATGATGCACATAGTTGCTTTTGTCCTTTTTTGCAGAAAACACATGCTAAACAATGGATTAATAGGTGCAGACTGACATAGAAATATTTCCACGAACAGTACACAATAGAAAGTGTACTCATTCAGTGTTTAGGTAAACTAATCAATAAGGCAAGAACATATTCAATCGCTGTTTATCAAAACATTGAGTCAGAGACATAGAGAATCTAAGAACAAATAGAGATGAATCATCAGTAATGAGAAACTGAAAGTTTTGATAAAATGTATTTTTATCCGGATAAAAATAAACAGAAAATAATATCAACAAAATTGGGCAAACAAAATGATTTAAAAAATTCATCACAGAGCTACAGGCAGTTGGAAATGAATTATTACGAGAGGCATATTTTAAGGAAATTGTTAGACATTTGTCCATAGTGGTTAAAATCATGGATTCCGCTCATATAGCCTAGTTTGAATTGACTCTATAATTTTGCAGCGTAACCTTAGACAATTTACTAAATTTCTTGGTCCTATCTATGAAATATGGCATGTCGTTAAGATGCAGCCTTGCTCAGCATAATGGCTGGTAAATAATATTTTCTAAATAAACATGAGACATCATTTTTAGTGTTATCAAGAGAGTAGATGATTTATCTATAAAACAGGAGCTAAGAATCAAAGGAGACAAATAGCTAAGGTATTTTTTAAAAGATCAAATGTAAAGGGAGATGAATGAGATAAAGAATGATTTAAAATAAACTAAATGCAAAAGCAAGATTTAAATAGCTTTTAGCATACTGAAGAGTAGAATCGACACTAGGGATAATTGTATTTGTGATGTTTATCCCATGCAGAAAAAAAAAAATGGATGGAGATAAAAATAATGAGAAATGCAAGCACTGTGGCTAGTAAAAGAGAAGGGATATTTAGAGTGTTTAATGTGTCCAGGTCATACCTCACAGTGTTTACATGTGAATGCCAGTATATTTTTCTCCCCTTCAGCTGTCTGATAATGGCAATTTTTCCCTTTTCAAATGAAAATCAAGGTAGAAGGTGGTTCAAGAATCTGAAAGCTCAAGTTCCCAGTCTCCAGAGGAAGTTTTGCTGTCCTAGAGATAAAATGAGCTTCCATAAATATGACTGTGTGTGTGGTGTGTATGTGTGTGTGTTGCTTTTTTTGTTGTTGTTCCAAACAGCTTTAACACCCATGATACCGAAGACAGAAGAATGCTTTGGGAGTTCTGGATGTGTCTATTACCATTAATGTGACTGTTGCTGTTTCCATTTTTTTCCCTCTACTCATTTGAAAGATCTATCCATAGCAGAGTTACTGAAACTCTTGGTATCTCAAATTTCCAACACTAGAAAAATGGGTTGGAAGTTATTGTGCTTACCTGAAACTGAAATTATAAAATTTAAATTTTTTTAATGCAAATACATAACATGTAGAAAATAATATCAGTCATTATGATCATTCTTTAATCTATGGTCAAATTTGTTTCAAAAAATATTATATAAATTGATGCTTTTAATTAGCACATGGAAAAAATTATTGCTGTATATATAATAAAATGACAGATTTAGTATAATGACAATATATGTATATGTTTGTATGGGGCAGATGAAACAAACTGACTTTTAATTTCAGTTTATTACACACAATGTGTTACTTGGAATGTTGACTTACTAAATAACAATTATTTTCACACAGAAAGTATGTCAGTATTGATATCTATATTTGTATTTTCATACCTAGAAATTAAATGTGTGTTTGTGTGTATGCATAGATCTATATATCTTGTAAGTGTAATAGGCTGCAATAGTACGAGATGTAATGGACCTATATTTCAGTGTGTAAATTTACAAGAGACTTTATTTAAATAGGAAATAATATTGGTACATAGTTTGTGCTAACCAATAAGAGTGGATATAATAATAATAGCTACTGAATTCTTTTCCATGGCCAAGTTTATCTTGGTGGTAATTTTTGTACTTAGAAAACTAAACTGCTTTTAGTGGGGCACTGAGGCCTTCTTTAACCCACTGCAAAAGAAATATGTTAAATAGTACCCTAGAGTCCTAGTGATTAACACCTAACTACAGTCAGTAAAAGTCAGTTCATTTGGAATTCTACTTCCCTCAATTATCTTAGCCTTCTCAAACCCATACATGCTAAATACTGATAATTCTTGTTCATAATGATAACTCCAAGGAACTCTAAGATTCCAGTATATTTTCTGGCTCTTTGAAAATAATATGTTTAACAGAGTTTAGCACTGAACTAATTTTATTATGTTCCAAGACTGTTCAAATGGCGAATCCTCATATTCTCTAGGAAATATAGTAATTAACCAAGGTTTCTCATACCCCTTATAGCATTCTGAGTAATTGAATTTACTGTATGGAGAATTAATTTGAACTCTGTGGAAAGTAAGACTCCATGTTCTTTTATTTTTAAAACACGCTTTGGGCAGGTTCACTTAACTTCTGCTCTGATTTTTTTTTTTTTCATTTATAAAGTTATAATACTGATATGCAAGTTGCTGCATATCAGACACATAACAGGAATCTATAAATGAGTTTCATTATTATAGTTGTTGTTACATCTGTCGTTCTACAATACCAGTTCATTTTGTAACATTTATTAGTAGAGAAAAGGAAAGCAGCATGGTCTAATGGAACAAACCTCAGATTATGTTTTCAGCTAGTCTGTATTCAAATCCTGCTTTCACATTTATTAATTGTGTTCCTAGGCCTCAAGTTTTCTTTTCTTCATAACTAAAATAAGGTTAGAGAAATGCTATGAACTCTAAGCATGACATGTTTATGTATGCTAGAAGTTAGTAATTTATAACACTCAATATGCTTATTGATATAGCTTTAAACACTTAATATAAACTAGTCGTAAGCAAATGAACAGTTTTTGAATGTGTATAATGAAAGTACATTATAAAGTTTAAGTTCTACATGCTATGTGAATATTAATAGCCTCAAAAGTAAACTCAGAAGTTTGTTGAACTAAATTGATGAAGTATGCATGTAAAGAAAGGATCCCACTTCTTTTGTACAGACAATTTCATATCTATAATGAAAATCAGAAAGCATTATTTTTGTTGTGGGGGGAAAATGAGGTTTATTATCTATTGAAATGCCATTTCTCCTCATCATATCTTAAACAATGTAATCACTTTATGAAAAGTTGCTTATATGCTCAACAATTAATATACTGACAGTTTTGATGAAGATAGTCATAAACTGGTTTGCAATTACAATTGTTGGATTTTAAGGAAACAAAATGATTTTATTTTGTGAAGACAGTCAAGATAGCACAAAATGATAGTTTGTTTAGTTGAATATTCAATATGCAAAATGTTTCTGTTTTGAATATTGTTGACTTGTGGAAAAATAATAAATTATCCAGATGCAGATGTTACCACAATTGGAGAATTCTCAATGAGAGATAGTGAAGATTAAGTCAAAGCATATGATAAAAATAGTCAAATTCTTTTCTTCTTCAAATATACCATCTTACTCTTTAAAGTGCCTTTGATTGTGCATAGAATACTTATGGCTTTTTAAAATTGCTCTATTACAATTTAGTGAAGGGAAAGTAGAGTAAAAATGGGATAGTATATGTATTTGTCTTCTAATAACGGATAAAAGTATCAGTAAAATTCAATCATTCATCATTCAACATATTTGCTGGAAAAATAGCTTTTGTCCTTTCTACTTCAAGGTCAGCAAATGACATGTTCAACAATTCTGTGTATGATTGTTTATCCCCCGAAAGCTAGCAAGTCAGAGACCCAATTTCTACATGGGAAATAGGAGAAGGAAGAGCGGTTCACCTCTGTATTTAAAACAAATACTTCAGTATAAAAGGCACAACGGTACAAAATGGAAGAATATTAAGTGGATTTGTCATTATATCAAATATAGAACACAAAAGCAATTAGCAACAGAACAGTAAAATATTTTCCTTTCAATAATGGCTCATTGCTGCAAATCAGGTAACTATGTAATCAATTTAATAGTGTAAGTTGAAATACTTGGGTTTAGTGTTGCTCATTAAAGACAAAAATCAAGTATTTGAAGCCATAGCATACTATTTTTAGATCAACTATTACTGTTGTGGTATGTGATAGGTTAAAGATTAGGGAGGAAAACATGATAGTTCCAATGCTATGGAATTAAAGATAGCAACAACAAAAATAATCAAGATTGACACATAGTGAGTGGTCAATATCCGTTAAGCTGTGAAACATTAAAAGGAAGTAGGTAACTGTCTGTATTAATCAATTCAGGCTACTGTAACAAATTATCATAGACTGGGGGATGGGGGCTTATAACAACAAACATTAATTTCTCATAGCTCTGGAGCCCGGGAAGTCCAAGATCATGGTAGCAGCAGATCCAGTGTCTGCAGAGGGTCTGCTTCCTGACTTGTAGAAGGTCATCTTCATTGTTGTAACCTCACCTGGTAGAGAGCTGAGATAGAGAGAAGGCAAGCTCCCGTGTCTGTTGTTATGAGGCAAGAAATTCCATTTGTGAGAGATGTACTTAATTCTTTCCAAAGGCTCTACCTCCCAATACCATCACTATGAGAATTAGGGTTTCAACATATAAATTTTGGGCGTATACAAACATTCAGTTCACAACATTGTCCTAATAAAAGAACATAAGCTTTCCATTCATTTTACTTCTTGGTGTTTTCTGTTTCTCCTTCTTCACTTCCTTTTCTGATGTGAGAAATATCAGAAGGAAATGAAATAGAAATCTAGGTATTAACACTGACTGAACATCTAGATGACTTAGGGAAAGTTGTTTGTGTTTTTTCTGCTTTGTGTTTATTAATGAATTGTTTTACCACTAGCAAAAATAACTCCAAAGCATTGGCTCCCAAAAATGGATGAATATTTAGAATAATCTAGGAAATAGTTAAAAAAAAAAAGCATATGTGGACGAATATATTGATGAAGATTTATTGGTGGAATTTGGCTAGGAATCCATCTGGACCAGGGATTTTTTTTTTTTTTTCAAGTTGGTAGGTTTTTTCATGACTGATTCAATTTCAGAACTTGCTATTGTTCTATACACGTTTTCACATTCTTCCTGGTTCAATCTTGGGAGGTTGCATTTCCAAAAATTGATCCATTTCCTCTTGATTTTCTAAGTTGCATACATAGAGGTGTTCAAAATGCATCTACAAAGAACTGGTACCAATTCTCCTAAAAGGATTCCAAAAAATCTAAGAAGAGAAGCTTCTCTCTAATTCATTCTCGGAAGCTGACATTGGCCTTCCCAAAGAATGAATGTCTAAAGTCTCAAAAGCAATTGTAACAAAAATACAAATGGATAAGTTGGACCTAAGGAAACTAAAGAACATCCTCACAGAAAAGGGAACTATCAACAAAGTAAACAATCTACAAAATGCAAAAAATATTCACAGACTGTGTTTCTGACAAAGGTCTAATATTCAGAATCTATGAGAAACTTAAACAACAAGGAAAAAACAAATTATCCCATTAAAAATGGGCAAAGAATGTTGTCATGGTTAATACTGAGTGTCAACTTAACTGGATTGAAGGATACAAAGTATTGACCCTGGGTGTGTCTGTGAGGGTGTTGCCAAAAGAGAGTAACATTGGAGTCAATGGGCTGGAAAAGGCAGATCCACCCTTTATCTGGAGGGCACAATCTAAGCATCTGCCAGCAAATACAAAGCAGGTAGAGAAACACGAAAAGGAGAGACCCGCCAAGCCTCCCAGCCTATATCTTTCTCCCATGCCGGATGCTTCCTGCCCTCGAACATTGGACTCCAAGTTCTTCAGTTTGGGGACTTGGACTGGATTTCCTTGCTCCTTAGGTTGCAGACAGCCTATTGTGGGACCTTATGATCATGTAAATGAATACTTAACTCATATATATATATACACACACACTCCCTTTATAATATTTAATAAGCACACCTATATATATATATACACACTTTATATATGCATATGTTTCTATATATACTTTATATGTGTGTGTATATACACATATATGGACATATATATATATTCCATTAGTTCTGTCCCTCTAGAGAACGCTGACTAATACAAATATGAACTGACACTTCCCAGTGAAGCTGGAAACCATCATCCTCAGCAAACTAACACAGGAACAGAAAACCAAACACCGCATGTTCTCACTCATAAGTGGGTGTTGAACAACGAAAACACGTGGGCAGGTGGAGGGGAACAACACACTCCAGGGCCTGTTGGGGGTTGGGGGACTAGGGGAGAGAACTTAGATGACAGGTCAATAGATGCCGCAGCCCATGGTGTATGTATACCTGTGTAACAAACCTGCAGCTTCTGCACACGTATCCTTTTTTTTAAAAAAAGAAGAAATATAGAAAAACAAAGCAAAAACAAAAATAAATTCCTTTAAATCAATTTTTAAAGAAAAGAAATAGAAACAGCCAACAAACATGAAAAAATACTCATCACTAATCATTAGAAAAATGCAAATCAAAACTGCAGTGAGATACTATCTCACACCAGTAAGATGGTAATTATTAAAAAGTCAAAAAACAACTGATGCTGATGAGACTGCAGAGAAAAAGGAATGGTTTTACACTGTTGGTGGGAGTGAAAATTAGTGCAGCCACTGTTGAAAGATGTTTGGTGATTTCTCAAAGAACACAGAACTACCATTTGACCTAGCAATCTTATTACTAGGTATATATCCAAAAGAAAACAAATCATTCTGCCAGAAGAACATGCAGTCATATGTTTATCACAGCTCTATTCACAATAGCAAAGACATGGAATCAACAAAGATGTCCATTAGTGGTGGGCTAGACAAAGAAAATGGTGCACATATGCACCATGGAATACCATGCAGCCATCAAAAAGGACAAAGTCATGTCCCTTGCAGCAACACAGATGCAGCTGGAGGTTATTATACTAACAAATTAACACAAGAACAGAAAACCAAATCCCTCATGTGCTCGCTTGTAAGTGGAAGATAAGCATTGTATACATACGAACATAAAGATGGTACAATAGATACCAGGTACTACTAGAAAAGGAAGGAGTGGTGACTGGGGCATGTTATCTATTGGATAATATGCTCACTGCCTGGGTGACAGGATCAATCATACTCCAAACCTATTCATTATACAATACACCTGTCAGGCCTCTGAGCCCAAGCCTGCAGGTATAAGTCCAGATGGCCTGAAGCAAGTGAAGAATCACAAAAGAAGTGAAAATGGCTGGTTCCTGCCTTAACTGATGATATTACCTTGTGAAATTCCTTCTCCTGACTCAAAAGCTCCCCCACTGAGCACCTTGTGAACCCCACCCCTACCTGCAAGAGAAAAATCCCCTTTGACTGTAATTTTCCACTACCCACCCAAATCCTATAAAACGGTCCCACCCCATCTCCCTTCACTGACTCTCTTTTCAGACTTAACCCGCCTGCACCCAGGTGATTAAAAAGCTTTATTGATCCCATGAAGCCTGTTTGGTGGTCTCTTCACACAGATGCTTGTGACAATACCAATGTAACAATCCTCCACATGTACTCCTGAATCTAAAATAAAAGTTAAAATTTCTTTGTTAAAAAAGGATTGATTGGATACTAATCATCTGAGTAAAAAACTGGAAAATTACTACTGTACCCCATGTTCAATTAAAGCAGATTCTCTTGGGAAACCAAAGTTACTAATAAAATAAGTTCTAGAATAACAAACTATAGAATGTTTTCTTACAATATCAATGCTAGAGAAAATCTACAAGAAAGAGGATTACAATCAGGATAGTGATTTATCAATGCAGAAATAAGAGCAGAAGACTGGAAATCTTTCTTATAGTGTATAACATATATGCCAAAGAATGTGAGTTGTGAGTTTTAATAGAATTCAAATTAAATTCAACAGGATGCCAGTAATATATAAATTTTAGTCACAATGAAAACATAAAATTTTAATTTACAAGAGATAGCTAAGGTAGAGCTAAAGAAATTTAGAAAAATCCAGAGTGAAGACATTTTATGATTTAATGTTTCTTGTATTTCTAAAATATTCTAAGTTACTAGAGAGCATTAAATATTATTCTCCTTGGGAGAAGACAAGGCCTTGTTTTTGTAAACTGGTGTACATTTGGTGTATTTGGAGAAAAAAAAAAAAAAAAACTATGCTCCCATGAATAACCGGCAGGGAATGACTTCAAATTTAGTTTTAATTCTCCCAAAAGGATTTTAGACACTCAAAGAATCATGGCAAAGTAGAAACCACTAAGCTTCTGCTTTTTAAATTTTTAATCACGTACATTAATTTCTAGTCTAATCTCTTCCACAGTAAATATTTATATTATCGTATGGTTTCTGGTCTAGTAAGAAAACTTGCTTCTAGATTGCAATATAAATATGTTGATTCATGCTACTGTGTTTGTAGCTGATGCTAGACAGCCTTATCAATTCTGTTGAACATTTAAAACTTTGAAGAATTGAGTTCACAAGAACATACCTGGACTTAGTGGAAGAATACATTCATTTCATCAAGTCTGACGACGCTCTACCACTAACTTCAGATGTCCTAACAAGATATATCTGTTGAATAAGGAAATAAAGCTCCACTCAGCCAGCTTTTAAGAGTGGTCTGTCGTGCAGAGGACCCAAAACAAACGGAGGTAGGGGGATGCCTACCCCACATAGTATATGGGTAAAGGTGATGTTAATAGCTATTTTTTTGAGTCCACAATTTTCCTGAATTTCTCCAGGGTCGGTATAGAGTAACAGATTTGGGGAGTCTTTGTTCATCAATATATTTATAAATATATTGAGACACAAATGATATGTAAGTGCTTTATCATTGAGAAAAACCAATTTGTAATCACATCATCACTTTCCTTAACAATGTCTATCTTACTTTCAGTAGAGGAATTGTGCCTGCTTTACTATTGTCTTTACTCACTTATCTTCATCACACATACACACATACACAAAGAAGTGTACATGCAGAAGGGAAGGTATTATTAAAAGCTAATACGAAAATGAAGATAAAGATACACTATACAAGTTGTCTACGTTGCCTCTATTTTTTTTCTATAATGAAGATTAAACCAAAATCTTTTAGCTCTAACTTCTATCTCTCCCTCTAAAAGAGATATTTATATTACACACAAGCTGTAAGCATTTAGATTCTATTTATCATGACAATCTTTTTGCAAATTTTAGTGAATCTTAACATTTCTTTACATACTACACTGATTGGATTGCAGTTTTGCTGACTTACGTTGTTCTACATTATCCAGAATAATTTACTTAAGCTGCCTGTACACCCTAAATACCATTTAACTATATTCGTAAACATGTATTGCCATTGTTAGAATAAAACCAAGGGCATAGCTAAACATATGCAATTACGTGCTCTTAAAGCTGGAGAAAACTATAGATGTTTAAAATTGAATACACTGAGGTATAAGACACTGTAAATTCAGTTAAACAAATTTAATGGGTTTTCTTATGTTCACAGGAGTATGTGTAATACGATAAAATAACATATCAAAGTGTTTGACCTCAAATAATTTATGGTTAGTAAGAAATCTTATTGGAATATGTATCAGTCAGTCTTTACTAAAATACAAAACAAATCAAAACAAAACACATCTGTATAATGGCTAGAGTTCAGGCAAACCTGACTGCTGTCTGCTGATTCTAACTGAACTTGCTCAAGGGTCTATGGGTTAATGGGCTGACACATGTAGCTATTCATTGACTGGCTCTGCACTGTAAGTTAAGATTATCTGCTGAACTTAGTTGTACCAGTTTGGTGATATGTATGCCTCCCCACCTAGTTGAAAACAGTGGACTAACACAGGTACATCCTTCTAATGGTGATGTCCTTAGAAGGACAAAAACACTAGCAGATATATTATGTCTGCTAACAACCTATTAATCAAAAAAGCCAAATGGAGTCAAATTGAGAAGATGTTATATTCTAGTTTTCACTACTGCATAACAAATTGGTCCCAATTATAATGGCATAAAACAACCAACATTTCATTATACATCATGGATTCTGAATATCTGAACTATAGATCAGACTGGCCTGACAATTCCCCTACTTTTCCTGGTGTCAAATGGGTGCACCATGTGCAGCTCAGCTGGTGAGTTGCCTCGCCTTGAAGGTCCATGTGGACTGGATTAAACTGTCAGACACTGGCACTAAGATGGCAACAAGTTTGTTCTCAGCTAGCACTATTAACCAGAATGCCTAGATATGACCAGCTCTGCACCATATGTTTCCAGAGACATGAGATTTCTACGTAGGGATTTCTTGCTCCACAGAAAACATCTGGTGAGAATCAGTCAGAAGCTGCATGCACGTGTCTGTCCTGGCCCTGGAAGTCATGATGTGTATAATCTGCCACATTCTATTGATTCCAAGGTGGCTATTACATCAGACTTGATTCAGTGGGAGAAGAAGTAGAATTCACCTCTTGATGAAAAGTGGCAAAATCATTATGTACCAGTGTATGGAAGATGAAACATGTTATTATGGAAAGACAACTTTCAAAAATAAAATATACCATATACATCAAAGTCACATGACAAAGGTCATGGATATATATTGGTCATGGATATATTCCATGACCTAGGATAAATAAATAAAGAGCTAGGACCACTAAGATAATCCACAGAGAAATATATACCGATGGTTATAGAAATAATTTTAATATTTGTAAATAAAGCATAAAATAATATTAGCATAATTTATTTATTTACCCTAATAATTATGTATTTATATATTTGTATATGTTGTCTTTTTGGTATTCTGTGCCACTTACATTGACAGAATACTAAATTACCTACAAAAATACATTAAAAAATTTAAAAATTGGGATAAAAACAACTACAGTTTTTAAGATAAATAATTATTATTTTTATATAAATATAAACATAAAGAGCACTTAAAAATGGTGACCTTCCAGCAAAGGCAAATGTGATAAAACATCAAGTCACAAGAGAAAAATTACAATGATTGCTTAGGAGCAAATTAATGATTTAATTATTGTCAATGGTATTAAGTATAGATAAAAATAAGAAGATACAATATTTCCCCAGTTAAATGATCAAATAGAAAATCTTAAAAATTATTCTATGTAGCTTCAATAAGGACGTACTTAAAGCACTCTTGCTTTGATAGTGAGACCATACTTTAGCAAAATGTAAAATATAAATGTGTACAGGGCATTGCCCAACAATGTCACATTTAATAAACTTTATTCCAAAAGGTTTTTATGAATGTATTCAAAAGTTTAGCTGTAGGGATACCTATTGCAGCACTCTTAGTAAATTCAGAAAAATATAAATGACTAAAAGTATAAATATAATGAAACAATATAGAGATTTTTAAAATAATAAAACAAAAAATTAAAATTATTATAAATATGTTTATTTGTGAACATGAGATGTTGATAATATATGATTAAGTTAAGTAACAAGTTTCAAGTCAACATGTATAAAAGTAGTTTAAACTACTAGCTGTTAAGCAGTATTCACCTCTACCCCCTACTCTATGCCTATAGCTAAACTATAGTTCTCTGATTCCTGCAGTTAGACAAGGACACACCACAGATTTTTGTCTGTAAAAAACAGTTGCAGTGATATGTTTTGATCAGTGCATAAAAATTTCATATCCACACAGACACTCACTCCTCCATGGACTTTTCCCCATCTAGGTGACCAGAAAGGTAACAACATGAGTGACGTTAAAATGGACATCCCTTGCCCTGAACAGTGACATAAGAAAGAAAAACACTGTTTGTTCACTATGTTTTGTAGGGGTGGGGGTTGTTCCCTCAGTTTATCTGACCTTTACTTTTTCGATTAGAGTGCCTTATTGCAAAATGATGTTAGCATCCTATCGTTATTAAGAGAAATGTCTCTGGAACCACATTTCTGCATTCAAACCTTGGCTCTGACCTTAACTCAAAAGTGATCTTGGGCAAGTGATCCAGTCTTTCCATTCCTCAGTTTTCACAACCTTAAAGTGTGCATTAAAAGTGTATTCATTGTTAAGAAATATTTCAATAACTTGAAAATAATGCAAAATGATGGTTGAGTGACATTTCAAGTATGCAATTGGAGCCTTGACTTACTGATGAACTTCAGGATTATTAAATTCTCTAGAGGATGTACTTTGTTAACTATTTACTCTGTAAAGGTGTATTAAATTGTGTTCACTAGAGATGCAAGCCATTCAGTTAAAAAATAAACTTCAAAGAATTTTAAGATTATTGTTGCCTTGCAGTATACTAAATATCTTTTGATCTGACCATGTGATCTTATGCCAACATTCTTTCTTCAGTGCTCACACTCTTTCACATTCTATTTGAATAACTTTTACTATCCTGGTCATTTTCTCCTTAGGGAATTAAATAGATCTCTATTCATTGGAAAATATGAACTATGTGTGTAACAGGTACATATTAAAAGTGTTTAAAAGTTGTAAGACGTGCAATAAGAACTCAAAAGTGTTACGTACATATTTATTTATTCAGACTATATTTTTCTGTGTTCTCACTATGTTCATGAATGAACAAGGAGGCCAATACAGCTGAAATACAGCCAGCAAATTGGAGAGTATTAGGTTTTGAGATTGTTGAGGAAGAAGGGGATAATTTGTATGAACCGTTATAGATCATTTCAAGGAAGTTAGTGACATCTAAAATCATTTGAAGTTTTATGAGCAGAAGATTAACTTGAATTATGGCTAAACTTGACCCATATGGGAATTATATTGAGAAAAAAATTTAGACAAACAATGATCGTTTCATGCATCCGTACGAAGAGATCACCAAACAGGCTTTGTGTGAGCAACATGGCTGTTTATTTCACCTGGATGCAGGCGGGCTGAGTCCGAAAAGGGAGTCAGCAAATGGTGGTGGGATTATCATTTGTTCTCATAAGTTTTGGGATAGGCGGTGAAGTTAAGAGCAATGTTTTAGGGGCAGGGGGTGAAGCTCACCAAGTACAATCTCAAGGGTGAGGAGAATTACAAAGAAACTTCTTAAGGGTTGGGGAGATTATAAAGAACATTGATCAGTTAGGGTGGGGTAGAAACAAATCACAATGGTGGAATGTCATCAGTTAAGCTATTTTCACTTCTATGCATCTTCAGTAGCTTCAGGCCATCTGGATGTACACCTGCAGGTTACTGGGGATATGACGGCTTAGTTTGGACTCAGAGGCCTGACATTCCTGTTACTTATATTAATAAGAAAAATAAAACAAAACAGTGGTAAAGTATTGGGGTGGCAAAATTTTGGGGGTGGTATGGAGAGATAATGGGTGATATTTCTCAGGGCTGCTTCAAGTGGGATGAGGGGCGGCGTGGGAACCTAGAGTGGGAGAGACTAAACTGAAGAAAGATTTTTGAGGTAAGGGGTGATATTGTGGGGTTTTTAGAAGGAGCATTTGTCATGTAGAATTATTGGTGATGGCCTGACTGCGGTTTTGTATGAATTGAGAAACTAAACAAAAGACACATGTCCAAATAAGAGGAGAAAAACAGGTATTAAATGATTTTGGAGGAAAGAGAAATGCAAAGACCGCAATTGTTTATTAAAGAAGGATTAGAAATGGCTAGGAGAGAGTGAGATTGATAGTGTAGTGGAGATAGCTGGGGAGAGGTAGAGGGTGGCATAAGAACAGGAATGAGAATAAGAGTATAAAAGTAAAGAATAGGACTTCATCAGGGTGAAAGTATTGGAGTGCACTTTGCCACTGAAAATCTTCTATCCACTTAAAGAGAGACTTAAGGGTGGCAATTTGAGGTAAAACCAGGAGCCCCTAAATACCAAGAGCCTGAGAAACTGCTTGGGTGATTTGACTAATAAAGGCCAGTTATTGGACTGTATAGAGGTGGGAAGGCCAAACTGAGGAATTATGTCTGACAAAAGGGAAGAAATGACCGCGGTGGCCTTTTCAGACCCTGTGGGAAAGGCTTCTACGCATCCAGTGAAAGTGTCTACCCAGACATGTTTCCTGACTCAAGGTATGTAAGTAAAGTCAATTTTCCAGTCCTGGGTGGGGGCGAATCCCTGAACTTAATGTGTAGGGAAGAGAGGGGGCCTGAATAATCCCCAAGGAGTAGTAAAATAGCAGATGGAACACTGAGAAGTAATTTCCTTGAGGATACATTTCCACAATGGAAAGGAAGTGAGAGGTTCTAAGACCAGGTTAACGGCTTGTAGCCTACATGGAAGAGGTTATGAAATGATGATAGAACAGAATGGAAGGAGATGTTGTCCTCGTCCAAGGACAACAGTAATAGGAGTGACCAATGAGAAGGAGGAAATTGCCATGAGGGATAGAAGTTGGAATGCTAGCTGCTTTTTTAGCTACCTTATCAGCATAAGCATTGCCCTGAGCGATGGGATCTCATGCCTTTTGATGGCCCTTGCAGTGTATGACTCCAGCTTCCTTTGGATGTAAAGCAGCCTGGAGAAGAGCTGTTATTAAAGAAGCATTAATGATGGAGGACCCTTGTGTAGTGAGGAAACCTTTCAGCTCATAAAACAGCATGGTGATGCAGGATATGGGGTCAGTATAAATATTAACGCATAGTCCCTTTACAAGAGTGAGGGTCCAAATTAAGGCTATGAGTTCTGCTTGCTGAGAGGTATTGGAGGGGGGGCAGAGCAGTAGCCTGAATGATAGATGTGGAAGATACTATAGTATAGCCTGCCTTTGCTGATGTGTGGCAATTAGGCCTGGTGGAACTGCCATTAATAAACCAAGTGTGAAAAGGGTGTGGAACAGGAAAGAAGGAAATATGGGGAAATGGAGTGAATGTCAGGTGGATCAGAGAGATACAGTCATGGGGGTCAGATGTGCTATCAGGAAAAATGTGGGAGTTCAGATTGAATTGGGCCAGAAACACTGGTAATTGTAGGAGACTCCACAAAGAGTGAGTATAGCCGAAAGGAGCCGGGGAGCAGAAAAGTATGTGTCAGATGTGAGGAAGAAAATAGATTTTGGAAGTTATGAGAACTGTAGAGATTGAGTTGAGCATAGTTTGTGATTTTGAGGGCTTCTAAAAGTATTAAGGGTGCAGCAGCCACCACATGCAGACACGAGGGCTAGGATAAAACAGTAAGGTCAAGTTGTTTGGACAGAAAGGCTACGGGGAATGGTCCTGGCTCTTGTGTAAGAGTTCCAACCGCACAGCCCTGCATTTTGACTGTGTGTAAGGAAAAGGGTTGGGATGAGTTAGGGAGAGCTAGTGTTGGGGCAGCTTCTAGGGCTGTTTATAAGGAACGGAAAGAAGAGTGGGGGAAGGATTTAGGATCTATGGGGTCAGCTAGGTTTGCTTTTGTAAGTTTACATAATGGTTTAGTCAGGATGGTAAAACTAGGTATCCAAAGACGGAAGTACCTAACCATGCCTAGGAAGGAAAGGAGTCCATTAGGGTTGTCTGAGAATTTACCTAAGTCTATTTCAATTTGTCTTAACTCTGAGAGAGAAGACGGTACATGTACTCTGGCATGGCAGAATTCTCTTCCTCCCACTGCTTGGAGGGGGCATATTTGGGGAGTATTGGCACTCTGGTTCATTGTTTACCCCTTTGTCTATCTCCTTTTGGACTGAATGGGTTGAAAGGAAGGGGAGTTTTTATTAGTTGGGGAAGGAGTCAGGGGGTACTGGGATAGGGAGGTAGACTCTGAGGGCTTCCTGTAGGGCACAAATCACACTTTTTACAAAATTGCGAGTTATCTCTTAATGAAAAGAAAGTTTGTACATATGGCACTTCACTCCATTTGCTTTCTTTTCTACAAAACAGGTCTAGCTGTAAGATGGTGTTATAATTTGTACTTCCCTCAGGAGGCCAGGTTTCTCCCCCTTAAAAAGGATATCATGGCCAGGCAGTACTGCAGAAGAATGTAAGTCGTTTCTTTCTTAGCGTCTGAAGGTCAAATTGGTCCTAATTCTCCAGAATATCTCTTAGGGGTGTTTTTGCCTTGTGGGAAACGTTTTCCATCTGAAAAGAGAACATAGGGATGCCAGCATCCCTAGTCATTTTCTGAGGAGCATTAGTCCTAGAGCGTGCTCTACGGTCCTAATGCTTATTCGTTTACAGGGTGCGTAACTACCTATGGAATTCTGCTTATCAAATTAGTTACGCTCACTGAGATAGCAGTCCTGCACCTGTTTTCCCGCCTTTCTTGACCACAAAGAAAGGGGTCCAGGCTGCTGGATTCTAGTGGTCTTTTACCAGCATGCCCAATATTGCCTGTGCGCTCAGGGGTGAGTGTTAGAGCTGGACTGGATTCCTGAGTATTTCATAACAACCCAATTGTCTCATCAAGATGCATTCCTATAAACAGTTCTTATGCAAATTTGTTTCAGAGAGGGTGTAGTTAACCTTTTGAGTCAGGATTGAGATAGTCTTTGATTCTGTTAAGTACTTTAAGGCTTGGCTGAGTGCAAACAACTCGCACATTTGAGGAGACCGATTATTGTCAATTTTTTAACTCTGCTTCCACAAGAGTCTCCATATCAATTACTGAATAACCATTGGACTTTTCTCAATCACCTGGTAGGAACCATCTGTCGTTCTGTCCTGAAGGGAGTTCCTCCTAGGTCTGGTTGACTTTGTATGATAATTAATATTTAAATCCTGTTGTTTTGTAGAAGGGGTTTGGGTTTGGCAGATTAGCCAGACATGATCAGCAGGAAGACTATGTGTATTTTCATTTAGAATTATGTCAAGATAGGTAATGGATGAGGAAGAAATTTGGGCTTAACTGAAGTAATGGGGGCTGTCCGTGAAGCCTTGCAGCAGTACATCCCAGGTAATTTGCTGAGCCTGATGGGTGTCAGGGTCAGTCCAAGTGAAAGCAAAGAGAGGCTGGAATGAAGGGTGCAAGGAATAGTGAGGAAAGCATGTTTGAGATCCAGAACAGAATAATGGGTTATGGAGGGGTTTTGGAGGGAGGTATTGAGGATAGTAGAATATATGGCTTTGGCACCACGGGGTGGATAGGCAAGACAATTTGGTTAATAAGGTGCAGATCCTGAACTAACCTGTAAGGCTTGTCCAGTTTTTGAACAGGTAAAATGGGGTAATTGTAAGGAGAGTTTATAGGCTTTAAAAGGCTATGCTGTAACAGACGAGTGATAACAGGCTTTAATCCTTTTAAAGCGTGCTGTGGGATGGGATATTGGCATTGAGTGGAGTAAGGGTGATTAGGTTTTAATGGGATAGTAAGGGGTGCATCATCTGTCACCAAGGAGGGAGTAGAGGTATCCTATACCTATGGATGAAGGTTGGGAGACAGAAGGGGAGGATGCAAAGGAGGCTTTGAACTGGGGAAAAGGTGGCAATGAGGTGTGGCTGTAGCCCAGGAATAGTCAGGGAAGCAGATAATGTAGTTAAAATGTCTCGACCTAATAAGGGAACTAGGCAGGTGGGGATAACTAAAAATGAGTGTATAAAATAACTTGGTGTCCAAGTTGGCACCAGAGTGGGGGAGTTTTAAGAGGTTTAGAAGCCTGGACGTCAATACCCACAACAGTTATGGAGGCAAGGGAAACAGGCCCTTGAAAAAAGGTAATGTGGAGTTGGTAGCCTCCGTATCGATTAAGAAGGGGACAGACTTACCCTCCACTGTAAGAGTTAACAAAAACATCTGTGATGGTCCAGGAGGCTTCCGAGGTGATCAGGCAGTGTCAGTCTTTAGCCTGTAAGCCGAGAAGATCTGGGAAGGAGTCAGTCAGAGCCTTGGGCCAGGTGGACAGTCCAATTTCCAGTGGGGTCCCGCACAGATGGGACACGACTTAGGAGGAATCCCGGGCTGTGGGCATTCCTTGGCCCGGTGACCAGATTTCCAGCACTTAAAGCAAGATCCTTGGAGAGGAGGTCCTGGAGGAATGCCTGACTCCTATGGCTTAGGTGTTTTGATGCTTTTGTGTGCTGGAGATATGACTGGGGTTTCTCTCACAGCAGAGGAAAGTAATTGCAACTCTTCTCTATTATTGTACACCTTGAAGGTGAGGTTAATTAAGTCCCGTTGTAGGGTTTGAGGGCTGGAATCCAATTTTTGGAGCTTTTTCTAATGTTGAGAGCTGACTGGGTGATAAAATGCGTATCAAGAATAAGGTGGCCTTCTGGACCCTCTGGGTCTAGGGCGGTGAAACGTCTAAGGATTGCTACTAAGTGTGCCATGAACTGGGATGGGTTTTCGTCTTTACTTTGGGTAGTTTCTTTAAGTTTGTCATAATTGACAGCTTTGTAAGCTGCCTTTTTAAGCCCTTCAACTAGGCAGGAAACCATGTAATCTTGCCTAGCTATACCTGGGCAATCTGCCTGATAGTTCCATTGGGAATTTTCCCAGGGAATTGCTCTAATGCCTTCCTGGAGGTCTGGCTCATGAAGCCGGCGGTTATCGGCGTGAGATTGGGATAGAGAAAAAACTCTTTCCCGTTCATCTGGGGAGGGGGTAGAAGTTAGGATAACATTTAAGTCACTCTAGGTTAAACTGTAGGACGGAGTTAGATATCAGAATTCCTGTATATATTTAGTGGGACTGATGAGAAAGAGCCTAAATGTTGGCTGATTTGGGAAAGATCTGATAGAGAAAAAGGCACATGTATACCCTGACTATGCCTTCAGTTCCAGCCACCACTCTTAAGAGGAAATTGTTGGGCAGGTAGGGGAGAGCTAGTCGCAGAATAAAATTGTAAGTCAGACCAGGTATGAGAAGGGGAGTTGATAGAAAGATCAACTCCAAGCAAAGGGTGGAGGAGCAGAGGCTGAGGAAGAATTTGGACCTGGCTTGGCCTGGCGAGGATCAGCCTGGGGAGAAGGGGAGAGGTCAGATGAGTCCGTAGAAAAAAAGGATTCAAAGTACTCAAAGCTTGGGGTGGAGACTGAAGGAACAGACAGGATAGAAAGAAGATTTGGGACGAGTTTCATTGGGAGCAGAGACTAGGGAGGGACCAGTGTGTAAAAGAATGCCTGGACGTCAGGCACTTCAGACCATTTGCCCATTTTTTGACAAAAAAATATCTAGATCTTGTAGGATAGACAAATCGAAAGTGCCATTCTCTGGCCACCTGGAACTACTGTGGAGTTTGTACTGAGGTCAAGCTGTATTGCAGAAGAAAATAAGACGCTTAGATTTTAGGTCAGGCGAGAGTTGAAGAGGTTTTAGATTCTTGAGAACACAGGCTAAGGGAGAAGAAGGAGGAATGGAGGGTGGAAGGTTACCCATAGTGAAGGAGGCAAGTTTAAAGGAAAGGGTAGACACACAGAGAAGGGGGTGGGGAGCAGTCCTGGACTGCAACATGGGTGAGCAACGAAAGCAGGCCTCCCTGCAATTGACTTGCCACCAAGGGAACGTGGGTGAATGATCAAGGCAGGCGTCCCCGCGGAGATCAGACACCAATGGAACGTGGGTGAGTAATCAGAGAGGCATCCCCGCAAGGATTAAACACAAAGGGAAGGCTGCCTTCCCAAGTCCGTGACTGGCGCCGGAGTTTTGGGTCCACAGATAAAACGTGTCTCCTTTGCCTCTGCCAGAAAATGAAAGGAATTGAAATTAAGGGAAATATTGAAGGGTGGCACCAGGATTGAAAGGAGAAAGAGGTTGATGGATAGTGAGAGAGGTTGGAGAAGAGAGTAAAAAGAGGCCACTTACCCGATTTAAAATAGGTGAGAGGCACCTTGGGCTGGTGGGTCTGAGGACCCGAGGTGGTAGGTGGATCTCTTCATGGAGTGAGGATGAGGACTGCGAACTGGTCTCCCAAAGGAGTCCCGCTGACTTGGGTCTTCGGCACCAAATGTTTCATGTGTCTGTGTGAAGAGATCACCAAACAGGCTTTGTGTGAGCAGCATGGCTGTTTATTTCACCTGGGTGCAGTAGGGCTGGGTCCGAAAAAGGAGTTAGTAAAGGGTGATGGGATTATCATTGGTTCTTATAGGTTGGGGATAGGCGGTGAAGTTAAGAGCAATGTTTTAGGATCAGAGGGTGAAGGTCACCAAGTACAATCTCAAGGGTGGGGAGAATTACAAAGAAACTTCTTAAGGGTGGGGGAGATTATAAAGAACATTGATCAGTTAGGGTGGGGTAGAAACAAATCACGAGGGTGGAATGTTATCAGATAAACTATTCTCACTTCTGTGGCTCTTCAATTGCTTCAGGCCATCTAGATCTGGACGTATAGGTGCAGGTTACTGGGGATATGATGGCTTAGCTTGGGCTCAGTAGCCTGACAATGATGCAATCTGTCTATATCAGG
Organism: Colobus angolensis palliatus; assembly: GCF_000951035.1. NCBI lineage: Eukaryota > Metazoa > Chordata > Mammalia > Primates > Cercopithecidae > Colobus > Colobus angolensis. Next base: position 4,296,469 of record NW_012113919.1, read on the forward strand.
AAGGAGGCAAAAGACGATGGTAGTCTCAGAGGAGATGTAAAAAGCAATTCGTTTTTGTACACATAGCTAGAACAAACCATACTTGCAGATTAATGGATATTAGGGTCAAGGAGAAGAATCAAAGGTCTTTGGAATTAGTGACTGGAAGGGCAGAATTTCCCATAATGGAAGTGAAGACTGGGGTGTAGTTCGTTTTGGAAGATGTATCACGAGTCCAGTCTTGACCTTACATACTTGACCATACATACTTTGAAGCATGTACTAGCATCCAAAAATATGTCATACCCATAATCCGACACAAATTCAGTTCAGATGGGAAAGATCAGGAATGGAAATGTAAAAATCAACATCTTCAACATACATAATTGTTTGAAGTCAAGAGATTTCAGGATATCACAAGGATATGCAGAAGCAAAGGAGAGAATAATATATGGAACCATTGCGCTCCCCATCTTGGAGATATGCGGAAAACAAATGGAACAAGAAAATAAAAGTGAAAAGGAGTGGTCTATAAGGTAACAGAAATAACAATGACAGCAATTTAAATAAAGAAATCAAGAGAAGAATGTTTTCACAGGATAAGATGATTAACTATGTCAAATACTGATGACAGGTAATATTAGAAGAGGTCAAATATTGAACCATAGTAAATAGCACAAGCAAATCATTGGATATTCAGGTAAAGGCACATTTAATGATTTGGAGGAGTAAAAACTAGTTAGGAGTGGGTTTCAAATGGAATAAGAGATCTAGGGAAGACGGTGATAAGAGCCACATGGCCTCCCATTGCCTTTCCATTTCTCCCCAAATTCTCACATAAAATTAAATTGAACAACCATGACCATGATAGCAAAACTGATAATCCATTGACAACATCTCTAAAAAGTTTAGATGGCAAAGTATCCCAATCAACTCCCTATATATGAAAGAGTGATTGTTAAAAACCGTCAATAACTACAGATACATGTGATAGCGGTAACTTTGTGGAAGGAATACACACAAAAGGACTCTAGAGTTGACAAATCTATTGACAGGAAGGAATGCTGGGCCCACTGGAGGTTGAGACAACTAAAACATAAGTGGTTTTACAAACAATAACGTGAGTGTAAATGGAGTGTAGAAGGTTGCAGAAAGATGACGTGTTAGCAGCCTGTGAAACTGCAAAATTAACAAAATCTATATTTCTTCTGGACAAAATCATTTTTTCAGCCCTACACTGAGTTAAAACAGATAGAAATAGAATACAAATTACACTAAGAATGGAACAATCATGAGACACATGAAGTGCAGCTAAAAGTGTGGGAAGCCACAGAAGAGGTAACTGATCTAAGAGTATAATTGCCATGTTATATGACTTCACAATAGTAACAGAAGAGACAGCTCTAGAAACATGAAACTCAAAGTTATTTTCTGGTCTGCTCCTCACATGGGAAAATTATGTACTATAAATGTAAGTAACAGAAAGGATTAGTTCAAATCAAATGCTATGGCCTGAATGTTTGTGTCCCTACAGACTTCATATGTTAAAAACTAATCACCAATGTGGTAATATTAGGAGGTTGGACCTTGGAAGGCTATTAGGACATGAGGGTGATTAGGTTACAAATCTCATGAATGGGATTAGTGTCCTTATAAAAGAAGATGCAGAGAGCTGCCTTGTCACTTCCACCATATGAGGTTACAGAGAAAAGATGGCCAGCTATGAATCAGAAAGCAAGCTCTCACCAGACGGGGAATTTGTTGGTACCTTGGTAATAAACTTCTCAGCTTCCAGAAATGTGAGAAATAAATTTCTGTTGTTTATATGCTACCCATTTTATGTTTTTTTGTCACAAAAGCCTAAAGAGACCAAGAAAATAATGAACCATTATCATTGTAAAAAAGTTAAGAAAAAAAATACCTATGAATAACAAGGAATTGCTAGAAAGACATTTGAACAAAAATGCCTAAAAAACTCTAACAAATGTTTCAAAAGTAGATAAAAAAGTAAAGAAAAAGAAGAAATCTATGAAAAAAAAAAAAACAAAACAGCAGTAACCAGAATAAGATAGTTGAAGAACAGAAAGAATTATAGAATAAAGTGACAAAACTCTAAAATAACTAAAACACAAAAATAAAATCAGTTTGGATGTAAAGACAAAAGTGAAAGGGACAGAAATTTAATAATCACAGTCAACTATGGTAAGAAAAATAGATGAAAAGGATAACCTTTTTTTAAAAAAAGAAAGATGAGAGTAGAGAAAGGGCAACAGATAAAATAGAACAAAACAAATACTAAAAATTACAATTAAATAAAAATTTCCAAAAATTTAAAAATAAGTAAATCGTATAAAACACAGGAGAATTGAAGAACTATTTCGGAATGAATAGAAGCAGTGGCAAGTCAATTAAATTTCATGCATGATCCTGCATTAAATTCTAGACCAAAACAACCAACACTGTACCCCTACTTTGAGAGACATAAAGAGAAAACAGAAAAAAATGGAGAAAAAAAGACAGAGAGAGATGACTCTGCATATTGAAAGAACACATCACTTGTCAGCTGGGGAAATCAACCAAGAATGGCCAATACAATAATATATACTGCAGACAAACTATTCTTAATATTCTGTAAATATTTAGGAAATCCTTAGCTCAGAATACCAGTAAAAACTAGAGCATACTGGTTTCTTCTTCCTAAAATATAGAAGATTTTTTATTAAATACACATTTTATGGAACTGAATAGTGAGTAATAATTGGTATTGGTTATTCCACAGATGATTGAAGAAGAACAAACTCAGTTTTCTGAAAGACTAAGAATGCGATTATTTCTGCTCTGCTACTTCAGCACAAGCTTTACGATCGAAACTATGTACCCAACTCCACCATGAAACAAACAAACAAACAAACAAACATACAAAGACATCTTGGTCACTGTCTTTTATTTGGGGGCTTTGCTTCTTTTCACTGAATATGTGTTTTTCAAAAAGACAATAAGATGGCCTTAGGGGTTCCTCATTTTCCCCAAAGTATTATTGCAGATGAGTGATCAACTGTAAAATCTTAATAGTAAGGTAGGATAAAGACATGGAATTTTGTTTACTGCCTTGGTTCAACCTCTGGAAGAGATAATTTTAATCTAAAAACAAATTACAAAATTAAAAACTGAATAGATACTGGATTCCAGATGTTGGTTCATCAACCCTTCTTTCTAATACAAATCTGAGACATAGATGTTCATAACATGATGAGGAAACCAAGTTTCTGCTTATTTGATCTGTTTTGCTTTGCTTTTCACTCGACTGGTAGTTTTGTTTTTTTCCAAATAGAAATATACTGTTATATAGATATAGAGAGCTCATACAATTCCCCTTAAGGGTAACATTTTTATTGACATTACAGAATATTACCTATTTTACATCCAGTTGTATCTAAAATACTCATTTGATTATAAGTACTGTGTAAAAATAAACATTGATTCTATGATTATCTATAGAGACAATAAATATTTTGTGTGTGTAAATAGTATATTGCATATTTGCCACTATAGCCCTTGGCACCTGACAACTCTGTACAGGTTATAAAAAAAATTAACGCCTGGTACTTGACAGGCTTATTAAACATGTCAGAGGCATGTAAAGATAGACTTCTTACAATATGAAAAATATTAAATGAATGCCAGATTTTCAAATGTCTGACACATATCCATGAAGTTTCATCACACACAAGCCATGTTTGGCTGACAGCCTGCTCTTAAAAGAGTTGGTAAAGAAGCATCTGTAGTGGGAATTCAAGACAACTGCTGCCTGAAATACTCTATTTAGAGAGTGACCTTTCAGTTGTTAAGATGATTACTCTAATTCCACAGTAGATATCACAAAGAGGCACCGGGCATAAATGTAGATACCATAGGGCTCAAGGGTGAAACTCAAAGTGAGAGTCAGTCCAAGAACCTAGACTAATACTGGCAAGATATCTAAAACACAAAAAGCAAATAACAAACTACTTACAGTAGCCTTAGTGAGAGACATTTAAAAAAATACAAAACTAAACACTTAGAATGTCAGTTAAAAATATAAAACAAAATTGGAATTTTTCAGTACTACAGAGTGGTACAGATCTACTTGGAGGAAGATAGGATGGAGAGGCAATTTTTAAATATGTAACAACATAATTGCCACAAGATTCTTGAATTCCCTTTTATATTCAGAAATTAATAGATCTATATTCATGTAATAACAGCAATGTACATTACCATAGCATTGAAGATCAAGATTAACTACCATGCAATAAGAGAATTATAACTTGAAGACTTGGAAATTTTACTTTTCAATTGTCTTAGTCCATTTAGCTGCGATAATAAAATACCATAGACTGAGTAGCTTATAAACAACAGAAATTTATTTCTCACAGTTCTGAAGGCTGGGAAGTCCATGAACAAGGAGCCCACAGATTTTATGTCCAGAGAGGGCGCTATCTTGGTTCACGATGGCACCTCCTTGCCACCAGGAAAGCTGGTGATGTGTTATTCTGTCTGTCTCTAAAGGACAGAGAATCCAAAAGGCCAGTGGTATAACTCTCTGTCCAAAGCTGAAGGTCTGAGAAGGTTCAGGGCCAGTGACGCAAGTCCTAACATATGAGAGCCCAAGAACTTGAAGTTCTGATTTTCAAGGGCAGAAGATGGATGTCCCTGTTCCAGAAAAGAAAGCAAATTCACCCTTCCTGTTTCATTTTGTTCTAAGTCCTCAATGGATTGGAAGATGCCCATCTACGTAAGTGAGGGTGAAGTTTCTTTATTTGGTTTACTGATCCAAATGCTAATTTCTTCCTCACAGACACACACAGAAATAAGAAATAGTTTTACCAGCTGTCTAGGTATCCTTAATCTCAGTCCTGTCAACACAAAAAATTATTCATTACACCAATAGTTGAAAGAGATCTTGTCAATAAATACTTTAAAAAAAATAAAGAAAGAAAGAAGAGTGTGGGTTAAGCAAATTTTTGAAGTCATTGTTATCTAAAATAACTTGATAATTAAAATCTGAGCATTCCTCTCAAAATATCTTAAAATTGGGGCTTTCACTTTAATGTTGAAGATATGAAGAGTGTTCATGTCTTCAAACATGTTAAATATACAGTTGAGGAAGAATTCATATTTTTCTAAAAGTCTTATATCAGTCAATGCCCACGGAAATAAATGTCAATAACATTTCTTTATTATTGTGGTTTTAAACGGTTTATTGTGTATCAGAATCACTTGAAGTTATTTTGTTAAATGTAGATCATTGGTTTTCACTTCCAATGTTCTGTAGATGTTTTCCTTTTCTCCTGCATGAATTTTCACTTACCCACACCCCAAGAGAATCATGAAATTCATTAACCAGTCACATTTTAAAATATATTGGTATACAGGGATGATACTATAAACTAATGAGGAAGTTGCTACATGCATAGCATACTTTTAGGTTCATAAGTTGATACGCAAAAAAAAAAAAAAACGCTATCAATTATTTATATGCCAAAAGTCATCCTATGAAATGTATTTGTCAAAGTGTTTAAACTTTTCCAGAAGTTTTAAACTTTAAATAATGCCAACATAGCATCATTTATAGTTTAAACAAACCTTTCAAGACTACCGTAGAGAACTATTTGACAGTAAGGTAAGCATTTTTGAGTCAAAGGTACCACTGAAAAGAACAATGGAAGGCCAGGCATGGTGGCTCATGCCTGTAATCTCAGCAATTTAGGAGGCCAATGAAGGTGGATCACCTGAGGTCAGGAGTTCAAGACAGCCTGGCTAATATGGTGAAACCCCGTCTCTACTAAAAATACAAAATTAGCCATGCGTGGTGGCACATGCCTGTAATCCCAGCTACTCGGGAGGCTGAGGCAGGAGAATGGCGTGAACCCGGGAGGCGGAGCTTGCAGTGAGCTGAGATCCGGCCACTGCACTCCAGCCTGGGCGACAGAGCGAGACTCCGTCTCAAAAAAAAAAAAAAAAAAAAAAAAAAGAGAGAGAGAGAACAGTGAGGCAGTCTTTGGAAATGAGAACACCAATTATCTGCATTTAACAAAAGAACTGAAAGTGAGTCCATGATTTTTAGACTCAGATGAAGTTCCTCATAGCAAGGTGTGAGATGTGGTGTCTCAATTGCTTCTAAGGGAGCAGGTAATGCAATCTAGAAGTTTGCAAGTTGATTGGCAGGAATTACACATTGATCATTGGGCATAAATAGATGGGAATAACAGGTAAACTTCCTTTCCATCTCCTCTCCTATACAGCTTCTCTAAAGATTTCCAGGGAGATGATGCAACTGGCCATTGTTGCTAACGTTGTGCCCTGCTTGTTAATATATGTTCTTAGTTTTCAATCCTTCTTTGCCTTATTTGATCTTATTTCAATAGAATTAAATATCTCCACTAAAGCGCACAACATATTTCTGCCTCAAGTTCTGCTTTCTTGAGAACCTTGGCTAAAACACTGCTTAGACTAGATTTGTGACTGGCTTCCAGATGACTGAATCAGCCAATATGCGGTGTTGTAGCAGAAAGAGGGGGAGTAGTAAATACCCTGATCCCATTCTCCTCCTCCCTTTATCTCCTGGCCATGCCTTCTACTGAAAACAATCAGAAAACAAGGGCAAGAGACTTCTCAAGTCACAGAGTAGGGTGGAGAATGGAGAAGCATAAATCCCAAGGGGCAAGTTGGAAACATTAAGCCAGAAGGTCTGGAGACAGCCCTGAAACCATACTGTGCCTTGGTTTTCTCATGCTTAAAACAGCAAAAAGTATTTGAAAATTTACATGGCCTTGCATCAAAAAATATTTACATCACAGGTTTGTTGTAAGAATTAAGAGTCATTGACTCAAGACAGAATCAGTACAAGAGTGTCTGGCACATGATAGGTATTCACCAAACATTAGTCATTATTATCACAATTAACTATCATTATCTTTAATAAAATGTATATCTTAGATTTTGAAGAGGTGCCAGAAGCATTAGGATTATTTAAATTTATTTTCACTTCTTTAGAAAAATTATGTTTTTGGGGCAAAAAAAATTAAGCACTTTACATTTTGGCTTCTATTTTTAATGTTTGTTCCTGAGTTCAAAAGATAAATTGTTCAATATATTCAAATGTGTTTTCAAAATACATTCTACATAATTTACCAGCTTCTTCAAGTTCACCATATCAAGCATTTTGCCAACCACATTGTTATGTATTAATTGTTTTCCCTTATTTGCAGATATTTTAATAATCAATGGTAACACAAGAAGAGTACAGTGAAATTGTTTTGTATTGACATGTTATAGGCAGTTGTAGTTTGGAGTGCCCTAACATATTTTCCTATCTAAATATTTAGTCTGTAAAGTAGATGGTATAAATATATGTGTAATTAATGGAAAATTATTTTAATACTTTAACGAAGTAAAAAGTGTAATAATTCTTGATGAAAAACTTCATATACTGGGAAGCAATAAAGATTAGAAAATATTTGTTCATAAAGTATTACTTAATAATAAATACTTATTAAAATTAAAACAAAGTAAATAATAACCTTTCATATTTTAATAAAATGAATGGTTATTATTTTAACTAATTTTATTAAGTAACTATTTATTAAATTAATTGATTTATTAAACTGTCATTTAATAAATATTTTGTTTAAAAATATATATGTAACATCTATGTTATGTATTTTTAAAATACTTTTTAAAACTTGACAATGGATCTTGAAGTCATTTCATTATTAATTATGAATCCACATTAATGATTTTTATCTCTGGAAAACAGAAATGTAGATCATAGCTGTTGATCTACAAAGTGTTATAACATGAATTGTATTTCCTGAATGTTCAATTTTTCATTATGTATTCCAAAAAGCAAAGCAGGATTAAAGATGTTATTCAGGTCAGGGGAATAATATAGTTATGTTCACACGGAATTATTAGAGAAAAAAATGTTTTTCAAGGGGATCAGTGGAAGAATAATTGAGAAAGCTGTGGACTCTCAGAGACTCTTAGAAATATTGATTGCCTTGTAACACAGTATTTAAAAAATAGTCTTTTCATTAATAACTTTTACCTAAGAAATTTTATTCTGAGGTAAATGTAACCCTCAAGCATTTCTATTTTCAATGAAGTTACTTTTATGTAATTTGTTATTTTAAAAGTTTGAAATTCTATTTTATGTTTCTAAAGGACTAGTGATTAAAATACTGTAAGCATTTTTAAATGTTATGTTTTATTAACTACTCACAATTTATTCTCATAATACGAATACAAATAATAAGACTTTTTAAAAACCTCTCTTACCTCCCCCTAACCTACTTTTTTAAGCTTAAAAAATTATTATAATATATAACATTTTGGTAAATAACTTTCAACTCCTATTTTTCAACGAATTTTTAAAACCAGAAATTCATAGACAAAGATGTGTGTTTTATTTGTATTTCTCCTAACAGTAAATATTTTCATTCATTCAATCAAATTCATCAGCATCTTGATATTTTTTAAAAACTTGACAATCGATCTTGAAGTCATTTCATTATTAATTATGAATCCACAATAATGATTTTATCTCTGAAAAACAGAAATGTATTTTAATAGAAAAATAGTAACAAGGTTATTTTTAAATAACAAAATGTAGACCATTCTTAGATATTCCCAGTTATCACACCACTCTCTTCAACTTAGAAAAATAATCTTTTCCCTAGGTACTGAGCATGGCCTTCTTCAGTGACTTTAAATACATTATTGATAGAGCTTTCCTACATGGCACTACACATGGTGACACTAAATACATAAATATCATAAGCACTTCACATGAGTTTGTTTAGGAATCTTAGTGAATGCTATACGATTAGATGGAGAACAGTGATGTTTTAGAGAACTCTAATGAGTAAGTTTATATTTTTTAAAATGTGTTCTTATTAATTTGTCTCTAGCTTAGAAGTTATCTACAGTTCTTACCAATTACTCCCTTGAATTTAAAACTCCATTTTGTGAGCTAGAAATTGAAATAATTTGATAGAAAACATGTTGGCATAGTTTTTGTATTTATGACAACATATTCAATTCATTTTATCTAAATTTAAAATATGATCATGAAACACAGTATTTAGAAATAATGGAGCTGGGTGTGGTGGCTTATACCTATAATCCCAGCACTTTGAGAGGCTGAGTCGGGAGGTCACGTGAGCCCTGGAGGTCGAAGATGCATGTGAGCTGTCTTTGTGCCCTTGCGCTCCACCCTGGGTAACAGAGTGAGACCCTGTCTCAAAGAAAACAAAGAAAAAAAAAAATGAATGGACTAAACAGATGATACTTAAACTATTTACACATGGCATTGACTATCCACTTTCTTAACACTATCATCTTATACAGTATCAAAATATTTTATGAATTAGTGTTTTTGAAACATCAAATCATATAAAAGAAGTGATCCAATAGGTTGTCTTATTATCTCCAAATTTATTATCATAGTAAATCAAATATGTTTAGTGCCTACTTAGTACCATGCTAGCTTCTACTTAGCAGTGTGTTAGTATTGTTTTAAAACACACACACACACAACTGCACTCACACACGAAAGTCTAAGAAAACGTAGAAAATAGACTTACACTTGATAAAGCACCATGATGAAGGCCAAAACAAACAAAAATAACTGCCATATTTTATATTTCACATATTGTTAATTTTGGAGAAGGTAGTCTGGAAAGAATATTGAACATATTATTTTAAAGAAAATTAAAAGTGATATTTCTGGCAAAAAAATATAATACAATATTTGTAACTGTTTTATCCTACAGTAATACCTTTTGGACAATCAGTCTTGTAGAGTATTTTTCTCTCCTATAGTTACTGAGTTATATTAAGGGTGTACCTTTTATTCATTGTTGGAAATTTATTTTGCAGGTATAAAATGTTTTTCTAACATACTGGCTTATGTATTGAATGACTGACTGGCTTTGAAAGGCTTTATTTGAAAAGCATTTGAGTCTTTGATAAAAGAAGTCAGTTTGCTGTAACAAAGAACTGAGATTGAGTTTGACAGGAAATGGAGGAAAAAGCACACCCTGAGAGGTTAGTCATAGAAAATGGCAAACCAAATATAGCAAGCTAGATATCAATCTAAGGTGTAATTTTTAAATCCATTCAGAAACAGGGACATGATATGATGTCAATGGGGAAAGTCTCAGAGTATTCAGGAAACAAACAAAATACTTAGGTGGCAAGCACAAGAGGCAAACTGGAAACTGATAAAATGTCATGACAAATAAATGCATATGAAAATCAGCAGCCCTGGTTCGATTCTCCTGGAAGAAGACCTAATGATATCTCCTGGAATTTTCAAGATAGTAGTCAGGGATCGACACTTGAGATCTACAGTATCAAAAAGAGCAATTGGTGAAATAATAACATTAAGTAAGTTGGTAATTGCAAAGAACCTAAGCAGAAGCCCCATCTATAATTGAACTAATGAAAGGGTACAGGTCCTAGATCTGGTTTACAATGATGGGGAAGCAAAGGGGAAACACAGTGGTCTGGCCTGTTTAGGATTAGGTTTGAAGAACTTGACTTAATATTAAAACCCATTAAAATTGTGAGCTAACTTGGGTAACTTCCAACCTTAGCCACATATTTCTCAGGATGTGGAGAATAATTTATCATAGGAGTTATGGTCAGCTTGGGAAGTTTTTCAAATACTCAAATGACCTCTTTGTCCCTAGAATCCCCTATTTCTTCTCGTCAACCACCTCCGTGTTTATTATCTTGCATATCCTACTAAACATAACACTTGTAATACTTTTAAACAAATGTGATAAAGTTTCTTCCATTGTAATCTTTAGCCCAGGGGAAAAATATCATTTGCATTAATTTACAGTCCTTCCTCTAGATAATTCTAAATGAATGCTTTTTCATTTTTCCACCAAGCTGTTATGCAGTGATGAAAACTACAATCCAATTATGAAGACAAGTGTCCCTATATATTCATATTAGGTGATGGGTGTTGCCTGTTGCAACATAATTTTTTCTTCGTTAGTTCTTTCATTCTCTGTAACAGTTACTCTGAAATTCTAATCTTCTTGTTTGTGGTGGTTATTAGCATTGTTAGTAAAATATTTCTGGTTTTCCCCTGCTCTTGGCACAGAATAGGATTGACTCCAGGGTGGAACTAGATAATCATTCTTGTCAGCAAAGTCTGAATAAAGTGTTTTTTCTGGGCCAGCAGGTTTTATTGGTGGTTTGAGGCCATTCAGATATCTCTCTCTGTGCACAGGAATGAACAGCACTGCAGATGGTGCAGCTCCATCAGCCTTGATGCCCAATTGTACGCCATGAATGGACTTCCCACCTGGCTATATGCTATATGCTCAAACAAGAATGACCATATAGCATTAATGACTCATATAACTGCTACTTACAGACAATGAGATTTGTGCTTTGTTTTTTCTGGATATATAAACTTCCCCGGGCTGTCTGATCCACCCCCTTCTCACAATGAGTTTAATTTTTAAAAAGTAGAATCCATCATCTAAGAAACCCATGCAATCCTAGTTTGTCTCTGAAGCATCCATATACCTTCCATTCTGTGTGAATTTAATGTTACCTGTACTCCTGATTTCACTTACTCAATTCTCATGGCATCCTCACTTTATCATCATCTATCTTATCTATGTAACCCATCCCTTCTATTATATTTAGATGACTAAAAGTTTGTTTCTGGAACTCTATTCTGTTTCATCATTCTATTGGTTTATCTTTGTACCAAGCCTACATTGTTTCAATTATTCTAGATTTTTGATGAGTCTTTCAATATACTAGTATGTTTAAGTAAATTTTCAAGCTTAGGGTTCTTTTTCAGGATTTTTTTGGGCTATTTTTGGACCTGGGTATTTTCATATGTATTTTAGATCCAGTATGTTGATTTTGACAAGTATTATTACTGTGGATGTTGCTTATAGTTTAATTTAAAATAAGCATCCTTATGTCATTGGATTTTCTAGTATATGAATATAAGATACATTCTTATGTTTACTTTGCTCCTCTTTAATTTATCTCATCAATATTGTGTAATTTTCAGCTACTGATCTTTCATTTTATTTTGATTGTCTAAGGCTTTGGTGTTTATTGTATAATTGTAAATCCTATTATTTAAATTTTTAATATTTAAATATTATATAAATATCAAATTAAATATAAATAATATTTAAATATTTAATATTGTTTGTTTTCAAAATGTAACAATAATCTTTTTGTGGTTTTGAGTATAAAGGTTTATTAAATATTGTATGAGATTTATTACATCTTATTCCTATTTGTGTGTATGGCTTCTTGATGCTATTGTAATAGGAATTTTTTTTAGATTTAAATTTCTGATAGCCACTGATACGTAGAAATACAACTGGCCAGGCTCAGTGGCTCATGTCTGTAATCTCAACACTTGTGGAGGCTGAGGCAAGAGGATTGCTTGAGCCTAGGCATTTGGGACCAATGTGACAACATGGTAAAACCCTGCCTCTACCAAAAATAACAAAAGAATAGCTGGCCTTGGTGGCACATGCCTGTATTCTCAGTTACTCGAGAGGCTGAGGTAGGAGGATTACTTCAGCCCAGGAGGTTAAGGCTGTGGTGAACCACTATTGTACCACTGAACTCTAGCCTAGATGACACAGCAAAGTTCTGTTTCAAAAAAAAAAAAGACACTTAAGAAAAGTAGCACAAGGTGTGATATTAGCCCTGGAGCATACCATAGACTCCACAAAAGTGGAGTGTCAGTGATGAGAAAACTGAAGAGCACTTATCATTCTCAGGTGTAGGTTATGCTGTCTCCAGAAGCCAAAAAAACTAGCTAGTGTTTTTAGATGTTTTTATTTTGTTTTGTTTAGTTTTTGCATGATGAGCAGTACAAAACAAAACAAAAAGATAGCCACCATTGAACTTAATAATACTGCTTCCCTTTCATTAGCATATTCTTTTATGACAGTGATAAAGACATTTTCTGAGTCTTCCTTTGGAAGATTGTCATGATATGTTTATATGTTATTTATTCACTTTTCTGAATATTTTATTGTCTTCCTTCACCAACAGAAAATTTGTACATCAGCCTCACTTAGCATGTGGACATCATTTTTTCCATGCTTCTTGGAGCCATGCTGGTAGTAAGTAGGCAAAGTCTCTTGGAGTCCTTATCAGGATTTTCAATTCTATATTTTGGATGCTTCACCCAATCAATAACATTTGCCTTTCCAATCTCATATTCTATCTGCCTTATCAAAATTAATTTTTGATATGGTTTGAATTTGTGTCCCCACAAAATCTCATATTGAATTGTAATTTCCAGTGTTGGAGGTGGGGCCTGGTGGGAGGTAATTGGATCATTGGGCTGAAGTTCTCATGAATAGTTTAGAACCATCCCCTCTGTGCTTTTCTAATGATAGTGAATGAGAGAGTTATCATGAGATCTGGTTGTTTTAAAAGTGTGTGGAACCCCCCCATCCCATCCCCTTTCTCCTGCTCTGGCCATGTGGGACATGCCTGCTTCCCCTTCACCTTCTACCATAATTGTAAGTTTCCGGAGGACTCCACAGAAGCAGAAGATACTATGCTTCCTGTACAGCCTACAGGACCATGAGCCAATTAAACCTCTTTTCTTTATAAATTGCCCAGACTAAAGAATTTCTTTATAGCAGTACAAGAATGAATTAATACAATTCCATGCATTAGAAGAGAGGGAGCGTCTTCTTCTACAGAATCATAGGGTTCAGGGGAACCTGGACTTGAGAATTTGGTGGTTCATCACCTCAGACATCCATAAGCCATGTGCCAGGGCCCCATTCATTTCCAATAAAGAGCTTGCTGTTGGCACAGATGACTTTCCTTTGTTGGTAGTTGAACCTTATTTAGAGATTTGCTACTCAAACAATTAAATATTATTCATTATTACTTCTACTCTTTAGTTTTCTTTTTTTACTACTACTGTATGAGATGAAAATAACATTATCAAAGATACTCTTTGGATGTCCTACTTTATTTTCAATTTCCTGTTTATTACTATGAATCATTTACTATCTTTTATTGGAATTTTAATAGAGTTCAGTAATAACTATCCTGTCCCACTTTCCTTACATGTATGTTTTTTTTTTTTTCATACTTTTCCAACTCCTGATAAATTGCATCAGCTCATGATTTTCCTTCCTCTGGCAAACCATCCAAATTCATCACTGGTGAAAGGTGAAAACATCTTTCTGTCACTTTGTGCCTGGAGCTATCTGTGCTTCATCTACTAACCAGTAATGGACTCCTTACTGCAATCCAAGCGGTGGGTGATCCATCCACAGAAGCCACTGCCACAAGTTAGTTTCTTTGAGTTGCAGATTCTCAGACAGATTTTTGTATACAGGATGTTTGTTAGGAATTACCATTGGTATCCACAAATGTGGAAGGGTTTAAGGGAGGAAGATTGAGTGAAGAGAAAACTTGGACGTCAAAGAACACCCATCTGCCTCAGCCAACCCCAACGGAGCCCTACAGCAGAAATTTCCTCTCAGAGTTCTTCCATGTTAGACCAAAATAGCAGGGCCCTGATCAGTCTTTGCATGTGGGCCTAGAAGTGACTCCCTCCAGCTGAGGCAATCCTGAATGGACTAACAGCTGAAGAATGTTTTCCAGCAGCAATCTGGCCGTGAGAAAAATGTCTTTCCATGAAGAATGATCCAAGTAGTGCATGTCCATGTTCAGGACATACTCATCTTATATTTTCCATGTTCTGAACATGTTTTAATTTAGCAACATTATAATAAATGACCAAACCAAACCAAACCAAATTCAAAACAAAACAAAATATCTCCTCACTCTTGAGCTTCCTTTAGCATGACTTCTTAGCTTCTCTTCTCGGATAGTTTAATATTTGGAGAATAGATGAAGAGGAAAATAGTTATATAATTATGTCAGGTACTCTTCTCTGTACTTTCATTCTGGTTTGTGGGGTCTAGGTTTCTCAAGGTCAGTCTACCTTGGCAGCTGTCCAGTGTGATATATGGATGCCCACTCACCGCCCCCCCCACACGCAGACAGACATATGCACGTATATTTCAATTATTTTACTGAGAAATGGGGCACATTGATCTGGTGCAAGAGATTCCATCATTATCAAAAATAGAAAATATCTCCACTCCTTAAACTGTATGGAACATTATCTAATAGCTTATTTCTATGACACACTTGAATGTCACCTATTATGTGCCACCCACTAGATAAAATATTCCTATTAGACTTTTGGAGTCTAACTCAATTGGCTTAACTTTTTCATCTTAGGAAGAAAGAATAAGTAGGAGCAAACATGGAAAGTGCCAGAAGGTTCTAAACTTCTCTTACATGATCCGACTTAGAGACTAGTAAAAATGTGAATGATTCAGACTATACAAATAGGTTCTAATCTGAAGTGGCAGAGGATAACAATATATATGTCAAAATAATTTTAGTTTATATGAATTGATATTTCCATGAATGCCAGATACTATTTTGTTCCTCTATACTAGAAAATTTAATTCAATCAGTTACTGAAATCAAATATTTTCAAGACAGGAAACTGCATTCAAAAGAGATCAATTCTCTGGAGAAAGTTAAACCATAAAATATATACACTGTATTTAATCAATGCAAAATATTTAAAAAAGACAATTTGTTTGATCCTGTTTTATTATGGTGCCCATAAAATAAATGGGTAACATTTCTTGTCAGAATTAATTTAGATTTGTTTTTTGGTTTCGTTTCATTCTTTAATTTTGACAATTTTTAAGACAATATATTTTAAATATAATTTTCTCTTTTTTTCAGCTTTATTGAGATATGATTGGCAAATACTATATATATCTAAAGTGGACAGTGTGATATAATATACATATACACTTAAGAATGATTGGTATAATTACAATAATAAACAAATTCATCACCTCACATAGTTAGCTTTTTTGTTGTGTGAGCACTTAAAATGTACTCTCTGAGTAAATTTCAAGTATACAACATGGAATTATTAGCCATAGTCACCATCATGCTGTACATTAGATATACAGAATGTATTCATCTTATAATTGCAAGTTTACACCTTTTGACAAACATCTCTTCATTTTTCACAACCCCCAGCACATGATAATCACAATTCACTCTCTGTCTGTATGAGTTCAACTTGTTTAGATTCTATATATATATGAGATCATGCAGTTTTTGTTTTTCTATGACTGGCTTATATCATTTAGCATAATGTCCTCCAGGTTCATCCATGTTATTGAAAATCGCAAGATTTATTTCTTTTGTAAGGCTAAGTAATACTCCATTGAGCATATCTCTGTTTTTCTTCTATCTCTCTGTCTATCTACTTACCACATTTTTTTTATCCATTCACCATCAGTGGACACTTAGATTATTTCTATATCTTAGCTATTGTGAATAAAGCTGCACTGAATGTGGGGTGTTAAGTGCAGACATCTCTTATAGTTCTTGATTTCATTACCTTTAAATATCCACCCAGATGTGGGATTGCTAGACCATATATGATAGTGTTATTTTTAAATATTTTAAGAGCATCTATACTATTTTTCATAATGGCTGTATAAATTTATATCCTCACCAATAGTGTTGAAGGGTCCGTTTAATCCACAGCCTCTCCAACACTCTTGAAGTTTTTAATAAGAACCTTCATAACAGGTTTAAAGTTATATCTTATTGGGTTTTTTATTTGCATTTCCTTGATATTAGTGATACTGTGCTTTTTTGGACATTTATATGTCTTCTTTGGAAAAATGTATATTCAAGGCCATTACCCTTTTTTTAAGTGGGTGATTTTTTTTTTTTCTGATATTGAGTTGCATGTGTTCTTTATATATCTGGATATTAACATTTTATTAGCAAAATGGCTTGCAAATATATTCTCCCATTTCATAGGTTGCCTTTTCACATTCTTGAATGTTTTCTTTACTTGTCAGGAGCTTTTTAGTTTGATGTAGTCCCACTTGTCTATTTTTAGTTTTTTTGCCTGTACTTTGGAGTCTTCTTCAGAAAATAATTGCTAAGGCCAATGTCAGAAAACTGTCTCCCAAAGTTTTCTTCAAGAAGTTTTATGGTTTTAGATCTTTAAGATTATTTTGAGTAAAATTTTGTGTGTGTCATGTAATACAAGCATCAAATTCCATTCCTTTCCACACAGATCGCCAGTTTATCCAACACCATTTATTGAAGACACAATCCTTTTCTCATTGTGTATTCTTGGTGCCACTGTTGGAAATCAGTTGGCTATAAATACGTGGGTTTATTTATGGGCTCTCTATTCTGGCCCATAGGTATATGTGTCTGTTTTTATTCCAATACCATCATTTTCAATTACTACAGCTTTATAATATAATCTGAAATCAGGAAGTATGATGCCTCCAAATTTGTACATCTTCCTCAAGATTGCTGTGGCTATTCTAGTTTTGGAAGGTTCTATACAATTTGTTCTGTACAAATTTTAGAATTTTTTTTTCTGTGAAAAATACCTTTGGAATTTTAATAGGGATTACATTTTAACAGGATTTGAATACATAAATCAACTTGGTAGTAGGATAACAGTCCACCAAAGTAAGACTTCCTCCTGGCTGCTCTCACAGGCTGGCATTGTTTGCAGCTTTTACAGGTGCACAGCACAAGCTGTTGGTGATCTACCATTCTGGAGTCTGGAGGATGATGGCCCTCTTCTCACAGCTCCCCTAGGTACCTGTGTTGGGGCTTCCACCCAACATTTCCCTTTTACACTGTCCTAGCAGAGATTCTCCATGAGTGCCCTGCCCCTGCAGCAAACTTCTGCCTGGACATCCAGGCATTTTCATACATCCTCTGAAATCTAGGTGGAAGTTCCTAAACCTCAATTCTTAACTACTGTACACTCCCAGGCTCAACACCACTTGGATGCTGCCAAGGCCTGGGGCCTGCACCCTCTGAAGCAATGGCCCAAGATGTACCTTGGCCCTTTTTAACCATGGCTAGAACAGCTAGGATGTAGGGTACCAATCCCTAGGCTGCCCACAGCACGGGGACCCTGGGCCCAATCCATTAAACTGTTTTGTCTCCCAGGCCTTCAGGCGTGTGGTGGAAGGGGCTTCCTCAATGATCTCTCACATGCCCTGGAGAAATTTTGCCTGTTGTCTTGGTAATGAACATTTGGCTTCTCATTACGTATGCAAATTTCTGCAGCTGGCTTGAATTCCTCCTCAGAAAATGGGTTTTTCTTCTCTATGGCATAACCAAGCTGCAAATCTTCCAACCTTTTATGCTCTATTTCCCTTTTAAAAGTGAATAGTTTTGACAACACCGAAGTCAACTCTTGAATGCTGTGCTGCTTAGAAATTTCTTCTGCCAGATGCTCTAAATCATCTTTGTTAAGTTCAAAGTTCTACAGATCTCTAGGGAAGGGTCAAAATGACACCAGTGTTTTTGCTGAAACATGGCAAGAGTCATCTTAACTCCAGTTCCCAAAAAGTTCATCATCTCCATCTGAGACCACCTTAGCCTGGATTTCATTGTCCATATCATTATCAGCATTTTGGTCAAAGCCATTTAACAAGTTTCTAGGGGGTTCCAAACTTTTCTACATTTTTCTGTCTCTTCTGAGCCCTCCAAACTGCTCCAACCACTACCTCTTACCCAGTTCCAAAGTCACTTCCACATTTTTGGATATCTTTACAGTAGCACTCCACTCCCTGTACCAATTTACTGTATTGGTCTGTCCTCATGCTGCTAATAAAGACATACCCAAGACTGGATAATTTATAAAGCAAAAGAGGTTTAATGCATTCACAGTTTCACATGGCTGAGGAGGCTTCACAATCATGGCAGAAGGTGAAAGGGACACCTTACGCAGAGGCAGGCATGAGAGAGCCAAGCAAAAAGGGTTACTCCTTACAAAACCAGCAGATCTCCTCAGACTTATTCTCCACCACGGGAATAATATGGGGATACCTTCCCGCATGATTCAATTATCTCCCAGTGTGACCTTCTCACAAAATGTAGAAAGTGTGGGAGTTACAAATCAATATGAGATTTGGGTGGGGACATAGTCAAACCACATAAGTTAGTATATAGAAACACTATTTATTTTGCATATTTTTATTCTACAACTTTACTGAATTTGCTTATTAGTTCTAATAATTTTTTAATGTGGTGTTTATAATGTTCTCCGTATAAGATCATTTTGTCAGAATATGGACAATTTTGCTTCTTCCTTTCCTATTGAAATGCTTTTATTTATTTCTCTTGTCTAATTTTTGTGCCTGTGATATTTAGTACTGTATTGAATAGAAGTGTTCAGAGAGGTTGTCCTTGCCTTATTTCTCATCTTTGAGATAAAGCTTTCACCTTTTTACCATAGAGTATGATACTGGCTGTGGGCTTGTCATACATAGTGTTAATTTTGTTGAGGTACATTCCTTCTATGCCTAATGTTTGAGAGGTGTTACCATAAAAGGATGTTGGATTTTATCAAATAATTTTCCTGAATTTATAGCGATGACTGTATGCTTTTTGTTTTTCATTCTGTTAATTTGATGTATGACATTTATAGATTTGTATATGTTAAAACATCCTTGCATGCTATGACTACATCCCACTTTGTAGTGGTGAATGATCTTTTAAATATGCTGTTGAATTCAATGTGCTACTATTCTGTTGAGGATTTTTGCATCGATGGTCATTAGGAAAATTAGTCTCTTTTTTTTTTTAATTTACAGAATCTTTGTATGGCTTTTGTTTCAGGATAAAAAAGTAAAACTTTAAAATGATCGAAGTAATTTTATGACAATATTTTAAAAGGCTTTGAAAATAATTTTGTATTTGATTTTGAAAAAATAAAAAATGGCTGAGTTGCTGGAAATATTTCAGTAATCAATTATGTTCAATGCAACATTTATGATTTTATTTAACTCCTATTTTGATTATTTATATGTATTTCACCTTCACGCTGAAAAAGAAACTTTGGCATCCTTTGCATTCTTTACCTTTTTTCCAAGGTCTCTAAAGACTGATATTATTTCCCCATTTATTTGTGTCTATTACATGAAGAGAACTATTTGCTAAATTTGTTTTTCTGATACTGAATTGTAAAGAACAAAGAAAATATAGTATAATTATTTTTAATATCACCATCCTACCGTATCAAAGATTTTAGAATAGTATAACCTGTTATTTTTACTGTGGTTAGCCAGTCTGTTACAACCTTGCCAATGAAATTTGGTGCTATTTATCTAAAGGATACATTTTTAACCTTTATATCCATAAATAAATCAAAAGCATACATTGCATATTAAATTTCTGAAATAATGAGAATTATTCTGTAATTGTTCAACATTGAAATATTTATTCAAAAAGTTTAATAATATGTTATCATTGTGCATTCTCTCTCTCTCTCTCTCTCTCTCTCTAGTCATACATCTTCACAGCAGTGATGCATTCTAAGAAATGCATTGTTAAGTGATTTTGTCATTGTGCGAACATCACAGAATGATGGCGATATAGCCTAGCCAGGATAGTTCACTACACACCTAAGGTATGTGGAAAGAACTATTGCTCCTAAGCTACAAATCTGCATAGCATGTTACTGTAGTAAATTGTGAAACAATTGTAAGCATGTGTGAATCCAAGCATATCTAAATATTGAAAAAGTACAATAAAATATGGTATGAAAGATAAAAATAGTACACTTATATAGGAAACTTACTACTAATGGAGTTTTCAGTACAGGCAGTTGCACTGCATATCATAAGAGGTAAGTGAATGTGAAGTCCTAGGAAATTATTATAATTATTGTAGACTTTATAAACACTGTACACTTAGACTACACTAAATTTAAAAAAAAAATTCTTTTTCTTCAATAATAAACTAACCTTTACTTACTGTGAAATTTTGCTTTATAATTTTTTAAATTTTATTTTAACTTCTTTTTTTTTTGAGACAGAGTCTCACTCTGTCCCCCAGGCTGGAGTGCAGTGGTGCATCTGGGGTCTCTGTAACCTCCACCTCCTGGAGTCAAGTGATTCTCCTGCCTCAGCCTCCTCAGTAGCTGGGATTACAGGCACCTGCCACCATGCCCAGCTACTTTTTTGTATTTTTAGTAGAGACGGTTTCGCCATGTTGGCCAGGCTGGTCTCGAACTCCTGACCTCAGGTGATGTGCCCGCATCGGTCTCTCAAAATGCTGAGATTACAGGAGTGTGCCACCATGCTCGGCCTATTTTAACTTCTTAACTCTTGTAGTAACACAGTTTAAAACACAAGCACATTGTACAGCTGTACAAAAAAACATTTTTATATCCTTATTCTATAAGCTTTTTGTCTATTTTTAAATTTTTAAAGAGATTTTTACCTTGTAAACTTTTTGGTTAAAAGCTGAGACACAAACACACACATTAGCTTAAGTCTACATGGAATTAGAACTATCAATATCACCACCTTCCCCCTCTCCCTCTTGTCCCACTAGAATCTGGTCTTCAGGAGCAACAATACTTATGGCACCATCATCACCAATGATAACAATGCCTTCTTCTAGAAAACCTCCTGAAGGACCTACCTGAGGCTGTTTTAGAGTTAACTTTTTTTATATAAGTAGAAGGAATACACTACAAAATAACTGTGAAAGTATGGTAATCACAAATACATAACCCAGTAATATATTTGTTTATTATTAGGATGAAGTATCATGTACTATGCACAACTATATTGTTAGACTTTTATATCACTGGTAGTACAGTGGGTTTGCTTGCAACAGCAGCACCAGAAATACACGAGAAATGTGTAGTGCTATGATGTCATGACAACTAAGACATCACTAGGAGATATGGAATTTTTTTAGTTCCATTATAATTTTGCAAGACCACTGTCCCATTTATGTGGTCTTTCATTGACCAAAACGTTGTTATGCAGTGCATGACCAAATATCTATATATGTGTAGTATATGGTACTTTCTTAAAAGCAATAGCACCATTATTTTTTTCCTAATACAATTAATGGTCATCCCAAAATGTAATATAATACACAGTTTATATTCAAATGTCTCAAAAAATATTTTCTAGCTATTTTGTTTTACAAACTGCAATCTAATCAAGGCCTTCTTGTTACAATTTTTGTTATGTTTTTACTGTCAATTTTTGTCACGTTTTTAGTGTCAATTTTTGTCACTTATAACATTGAACAATATACCCAGCTGTAGTTGTTGATGTTTCAAAACATTGATTTTTTAAAAAAACTAAGTCACTTTTCATGTAGAAAGTGATAGGTCCTGGATTTGTTTGATTATTTTCTTATGTTATTTCATGTGTTCTTCTGTCCCTGAAAAATCTAAGTTAAGTCTAGAGACTTGGTTACATTCCAGACACACTGACTGATAAGAACTCTTCATAAGTGAAGATGTCTACTTCATGCCATGTTATGTCAGGAGGCACTAAATGTTTTTTTTTGTCTTACCCTTACAGATGATTTTCTTTTTTTTTTTATCACTTGGTTAGTGACTACTAGGTTTACCCATTATAAATGTCTGTTGTTCATTTTTAATTGCTAATTACTACATCAGGTCATAATTTGAAAACATAAAATGACTTATTCCTTAACACTTTTTCTACTGTTAATTTTTAGCTTCGTAGATGAGCCTTACCTTAATTTATGACTACACTGAGGGCTGTAAAATGATGATTTCTAAGTTTTCCTGCTGTATTTAGTAGCAGCTACTACTCTGTAAATCATGTCACTATGGATTCATGAACTTCTTTATTTCAATGTGTTAATCATGTAATTATTCTCTTGATGCTAAAAATATCCCAAAACTGTACTGTGAGAACCAATTTAAACTTGCCCTTGTGTGCTTTTGACATTACCATTACTTTTCATTTGTTTTGTTTATTTGTTTACATCCTGGAAGAATAAGAGATCCAGATTAATGTTGTACTTTTTCTGCTCAGACTTGGCGTCAACCATTTCTCCATAGGTAAGTGATTCTTCTTAGTAGGTAATGACATTTAAATACAAATGAAGTTTAAACACATGGTGTTTAAAGACAATGGTATCTAAATACAGTGATCTGGGTGCTGGCTCTATAATTATTGCTGAAGTGGCATTGCTATTAGACCTAAAGGTATGAATTTATAATGTGCAATTCAAATTATAGGACTTTGTCCTAAATGAAAATAATTACTTTTATTTTATATTTGTCTCTACATTCTATAAGAACAGTGAAAAGAGTGAGTCATATTTACAATAATATATTACCTATACATTCTATAATATAAATATCTATTTTCATATAAGGAAATACATATAAATTTGTATGTTTCTACATATAATAGTTTAAACATTGCAATATGAATGTAACTACTATAAATAAGCCTGTACTTTAAATAAACTTATACTATAAGTAATGTATAAGACATTTTTATATTTTAAAAATATTTTATAAAAAAGGAAAAAATATTATATGAAGAATATAAGTCAAAACACTATGTTCCAAATTACTTGAAACATTTTTTTCCTCTATGTATTAGTCAGGGTTCTCTAGACGGACAGAACAAACAGGGTAGATGGATATATGACGGGGAGTTTATTAGGAAGTAATGACTCACATGATCACAAGGTGATGTTCCCCAATAGGCCGTCTGCAAGCTGAAGAGCAAGGAAGACAGTCCCAGTCCCAAAACCTCAAAAGTAGAGAAGCCAACAGGGCAGCCTTCTGTCTGCTGTCGAAGTCCTGAGAGTCCCTGGCAAACTACTGGTGTAAGTCCCAGAGTCCAAAACCTGAAGAACTCTGAGTCTGATGTTTAAAAGGAAGCATCCAACGCGGGAGAAAGATGAAGGCCAGAAGACTTAGCAATTCGACTTCTCCCATGTCTTCCGCCTGCTTTATTTTAGCTGTGCTGGGAGTTGATTAGATGGCATCCACCCAAATTGAGGGTACTTCCGTCTTTCCCAGACCACAGACTCAAATGTTAATCTCCATTGGCAATCTCACAGACACACCCAGGATCAATATTTTGCATCCTTAAATCCAATCAAGTTGACACTTAATATTAACCCTCACACTCTATGTGTATAGTTAGACCATAGCTCCATCACTCATAGCATGCAAAATGTTGGAGAACAATATAAGGAAATATTCCATTAGTGTTTACTTACTCAGTAAGAATGGCAACTATAGGCCAGGCGTGGTGGCTAACACCTGTAATGCCAGCACGCCGAGACGAGGGGATGATCTGAGGTCAGGAGTTCGAGACCACCCTGGCCAACATGGCAAAACACCGTCTCTACTAAAAATACAAAAAATAGCTGGGCGTGGTGGTGGATGCTTGTAACCCCAGCTACTTGGGAGGCTGAGGCAGGAGAATCGTTTGAACCAGGGAGGTGGAGGTTGCCGTGAGCCAAGATCATGCCATTGCACTCCAGCCTGGGTGACAAGAATGAAACTCCATTTAAAAAAAAAAGAATAGCAGCTTTAATCAATCACATTATGACTACACATTATATTCAAAATAAAATTGTGATATAGAATTAGAAATTATGAAAATATGAGTCTCTGCTAGTTTCATAATCTGCAGAGGGTCAATCATTGAGTAATAAACATGTGATTAGATCTCCTCTGTTTTAATTCCAATCTTTCTCAGAGTTACAGTTGTGGGAAAATATGATGCTGGCAATTTCAGAATGACAAGATGCCGATCTTCCCTTTTAACTTTCCCATGAAATAAAAAACAGACAACAAATTATAAATGACTCCCAATTTTGCCCTTTTAATACAAGACTTAAAGAAGGACTAAACAAGCCAAGACAGTAATAAGAAATTATCTAATGAAATAATTATTCATGACTATAAAGCAGGATTGGGCTGTACAGTTATTTGCTATGCCCAAGAGGCATTGGCATCATCAATCTCCAATCAGGCACTTGGGGGCAGTAGTGTTCCTCTTATTCTGTGTTGTCCTATGGTTTCTATGAGTATTGTGTTTTCAAGATTTTTCTACATTGATAGCTCGATGTTGTGTATTACAATAAAGGATTTTTTCATGTCTTTCTCTGCTATAGATGATTTTTACATAATTATGGTGTAATGAAATAAGGCAACATATCATTTCAATAGTTTTACCAAAATAATTCTACTACAGTACAAATACAGGATTTTTTTTTTTTTTAGACTAATCTAAAAGCAAACAGTAAAAATGTTCCATGCATATCGGAGAAAAGAGAGAAAACTTCAAAAAATGTGTAATAAAACATAAGGCATCAGATCATGAACTAAATAAATTTAATTTGTCATAAAAACATGAGATTGTTAGAACATACAATTTTAATTACATAACAAGGATGATGTTGCTAGTTAATACTTAGCAACAAGTCACTGAAATTCAGAAAGTGTATTAATTTTAGTTCTGTTCGGCAAATCCAGATTAATGCACTTTCTCAATTTTAAGTAGTTTTAAGGTAATTTATAACAATGTATAAATTATTTTAAAAGTACAATATTTTATTTAATATTCATGCTAATTATTAAGTAGAAAAGTAGAATTATTAAGAATTATTTAATGTAAATTCTATCCAACATAACTTGTGTTTGATATTTGTTCTTCTTGTTCCATTTCTATTTTTTTTTTTTACATTTACTTCCCCTATTCACTTCTTGATAAATAAAAATAGGTTAACATTTGAGAGGAAAATAAATAAATCTATAATAAAACAATATAGTGGATCTCATTATATATATATATCACCTGTAACACACCCCAACAGATAGAAACAAAAATGTGTTTTGGCTACCTCAAAGATATTGTCATTATATTTAAAATTGTATTTTTCTGCGTAATAAATTGGCTTCTGGTTTACAAATTGGGAAAGAAACAGACTCTTTCTGCTATTTTTTGTAATATTTTTAGTAGTACTAGTAACCTTAGCATAAAAGTATACATGCTATTATCATTAAAAATAAAAATGCTGAGTGGTTAAAGAAGTATAAACGGAAAACCATTTTATAAAAGTCCCGAGCCTCATCTTGAGCTGGTGTATTATATATCTAAAAACTCCAGCTTCACACTATTTTCAGGTGCTTCCTGGGTGCAGTTTGTTCACTTGCTTTCTTTAGCTTTAAAAGACTGAAAATCTCTTATAAAAGTACAGAGGAAACACATAATAGTAGTGGTTTCAATTGCTGCAAATGGATTGCATACAAGCAGATCAAACAATAGTTTAACAGCTATCCAGGTATCCAGAAGAGCATCTCTACTCTACCTTTGTAAATGGAGAAAAGGCCCTTGTTGTGAAGTCAAAGAAAGCCTGGAAAACATGTCAGTAAAGATAAAATTGGTCATCCTATATATCTCACTATCTGATATTCCAAACACAGTTCAATTTTCCACATACTTTGCTTACTGAAATAGAAGAAATGTTAGTCTTTGTTTGATGATGGGCTTCTACAAAAATAATCTGTGAAACTGAAATGAACAAAATGAGAGCATTAACTATGAATCTCTAATTACCTTTCTAATCAGAGTACTGGTTTCGCTTGTCCTAGTAACACTGGAGAAATCAACACTGGACTCACACATGGACATCCATGACAAATGAAAGACAGGAAATAAATGTTGTGTACAACACAATATTGTTAAGCACAGTTACCTGAATGTACAATAGAACACCAGAACTTGCTCATCAGATCTAACTGTAACTCTGTATCTGTTGACCAATCTCTTTATCCCCCAATCCTCCCTACAATCCTCACTCTAGTAACCACTATTACTTCTACGAGATCAGCTTTTTTAGATATCATCTATGAGTGAGATTATGTGATGTTTGTCTTTCTGTGCCTCGCTTATTTCACTTAACATAATGTCCTCCAGGCTCATGCATGTTATTGCAGATGACAGAATTTCCTTCGTTTTTATCTCTGAATAGTATACTGTTGTGTATATACCACATTTTATTTATCTAATAAACAGGTTGATTCCATAACTTGGCTATCATAACCAGTGCTGCAATAAACGTAGGAGTGAAAATTTCTCTTTGGCATATTAATTGCATTTCTTTTGGCTATCTACCCAATAGTAGGATTGCTGCTGGATTATTTGGTAGTTCTATTTATAATTTTTCAGGAATATCCCTACTGTTTACTAAAATGGCTATATTAATTTACATTCCCATCAAAAATGTGTTAAGAGTTCCTCTTTCTCCACATGTACACCAACATTTGTTATTTTTTGTCTTTTGGTAATAGACATTCTAATTGGGGTGTGACTGTGGTTTTGAATTGTATTACCTTGCTGATTAGTGACATTGAGCATTTCTTCATATACCTGTTGGTCATTTTTAGACATTTTTGAGACATATTTTTGAGACATATTTGTTTATATCTCTTGACTATTTTTTAATTGTTTTTGTTTTGCTCTTGAGGTGTCTGAGTTTTATTTTGAAAATGAAACCTACGTCAGAAGTAGAGTTTGTAAACATTTTCTCCCATTCTGGAAATTTTCTCTTCATGCTATTGTTTCTTTTGTTGTGCAGAAACTTGCTAGTTTGATGCAGTTTCATTTCCCTATTTTTGCTTCTGTTGTCTGTGCTTTTGATGTGTCTAAATTTGTTTCCAGCACCAATATTATTAAGTGTTTTCCTTTTCTAGTGTTTTATTGCTTTGGGTCTTACATTTAAGTATCTAATCGATTTTTAGTTGATTTTTGTATATGGCAAGAGATAGAGGTCAAGATTTATCCCTTTGCATACATATATCCAGTTTTCCCAGCACTATTTAGTGAAGAGACTATACTTTCCCTAATGTATGTTCTTGATATCTTTGTCAAAAGTCAGTTGGGTATAAATGAGCGGATCTACTTCTGCGTTCTGTCACAGGTCTATGTGCCTATCTTTATGCCATTATCATGCTGTTTTGGTCACCACAGGTTTGTAGTATATTTTGAAGTCAGGCAGTGTGATGCTTTCAGGTTTTTTGTTTGGTTGCTTGGCTGTTTTCTCTCAAAATTGCTTTGGTTGTTCAGGGCATAGTGTTTTGATTCCATAGAATTTTAAAATTGTGTTTTCATTTCTGTAAAAAAATTTCCATTAATATTTAAATAGTAATTTTCATTGCATCTATAGATTGATTTGGGTAGTATGGATATTTTAATAATGTTAATTCTTCCAATTAATGAACATGAGGTAAATTTCCATTAATTTATGTCCTCTTCAAATTTTTCATCAACAGTGTATAGTTTTTGTTGTTGAGATCTTTTACCTCCTTGGTTAAATTTAATCCTAGGTAACTCATTTTATTTTGTAGCTATTGTAAGTAGAATTGTTTTTTGACTATTTTTTTTTTCAGATAGTTAGCTGTTAGCATATAAAAATGCTACTAAATTTTGTATGTTGCTATTGTATCCTGCAACCTTATTGAATTAGTTTACTAGTTGCAACAATTCTTTGGTAGAGTCCTTAGGGTTTTCTCTATATAAAATTATATTGTCTACAAAGAGGTAAAATTTGACTTCCTCCTTTTTTAACTTAGATGTCTTTTACTTTTTTATCTTGACTTATTTCTCTGGCTTGGACTTCCAGTGCTGTGTTGAATAAAACTGTTGAAACTAAGCCTTGTTTCAGGTCTTACAGGAAAAGATTGCTGCTGTTCCCGGTTCAGTATGCTGTTAGCTGTGGATTTGTCATACGTGACTCTTAATATCTTGAAGTATGTTTCTTCTGTACCTAGTTTGTTGAGGGTTTTTATGAAGAAAGAATGTTAAATTTTATCAAATACTTTATGTCTATTAAAATAATCATTCAGTTTTTATTCTTCCTTTGTTAATCTGATGTAGCACATTTATTGATTTGTGTATGTTGAACCATTTTTGCCCTCCTGGGATGAATCCAACCTTATCACAGTGAATGAACTTTTTAATGTACTATTAAATTTGATTTGCTAATATTTTGTTAAAGATTTTTTCATCTATGTTTATCAGAGACAATAGCCTGTAGGCTTTTGTTTTGTTCTGTTTTTTTTTTTTTTCCTTTTCTGGTTTTATTATCAGTGTAACACTGATCTAGAATAAGTTTGGGAACATTTCAATTTTTTGGAAAAGTTTAGAAAGAATTATTATTAGCTCCTCTTAAATATTTGGAATAATTCAGTAGTGAAGCCTTTAGGTCTTGGGCTTTTCTTTGAGGGGAGACATTTTGTTACTAATTTAATCTCATTACTTATTATTGGTATGCTTAGATTTTATTTCTTCATGATTCAACTTTGGTAGGTTGTATGTGTTCATGAATTCTATTATTTCTTCTAGGTTTTCCAATTTGGTAGAGTACAGTTGTTCATAATAGTCTTTTATGATTTTCTGTATTTCTGTGGTATCAGTTGAAATAGAATCTTCTTATCTTTAATTTCATTTGTTTGGGACTTTTCATTGTTTAAAATTAGTCTAGATACAGTTTGTTGATTTTATTTACCTTTCTAAAAAGAAACAAGTCTTTATTACTCTTTGGTATTTTTTTATTCTCTATTAAATTTATTTGTGTTTTGATTTCTATTTTTTTCTCTTTCACTAACTTTGGGTTTAGTTTGTTCCTGTTTCTCTAGTTACTTGACGTGCAATGTTAGATTTTTTTATTTGATACCCCTCCTTTTTCAAAGCAGGTATTTATTGCTATAAACTTTTCTAAAAGAATGGCTTTCGCTGTATCTCATAGATTTTTGTATCTTGTGTTTTTATCTTTATTTGTCTTGTTTTTCTAATTTTCCTTTCAGTTTCTTCATTTACACATTGGTTGTTCAGTAGTCTGTATTTTAATTTCCATATATTTGTAAAGTTTCTGAGGTTTATCCAGTTAATTTCTAGTATTTAACAATTGTGATCAGAAAAGAAAGTATACCTTATTTTGATCTTAAATTTATTAAGACTTGTTTTGTAGCTTAACATATGATATCTCCTAGAGGATGTTCTCTGTGCAGTTGAGAAAATTGTGTATTTTGTAGCTGTTGAATAAAATGTTCTGTCAATGTCCATTAGGTCCACTTGGTCTGGAGAGTAATTTAGATCTATCTTTTATGTTGTTGATTTCCTGTCTGAAGGATGTGTCCATTGATGAAAGTGAGTTGTAGAAGTTTGCTACTCTTATTGTATTGCACTCTATCTATCTTTTTATATATATTAATATTTGCCTTTTATATTTACGTGCTTTGATATTGAGGGCATATATAATTTTAATTGCTATATTATCTTGTTAAATCGATCCCCTTATCATTATTTAATGATATTCTCTGTCAGTTTTTACAACTTTTATATTAAAGTCTATTTTGTCTCATGTTAGTATAGCTATTCTTTTTCTTTTTAGTTACATTGCATGGAATATCTTTCTCCATCAACTTCATTTCAGTCTGTGTCCTCACAGGTAAAGTGAGTCTCTTATAGTCAGAATATAGTTGAGTCATATTTTTAAATTTCATTCAGCCACTCTATATATTTTATTGGATAATATAATCTATTTACACTCAAGGTAATTATTGATAGGTAAAGTCTTACTATTGCCATTTTGTTAATTGTTTTCTAGGTCATTTACTCTTCTCTTACTACCTTCTTTTATGGTCAAGTGACTTTCTCTAGGAGTATGTTTCATTCCTTGCTTTTTCATTTTGATTGTTTCTATTATAGGTTTTTGTTTCATGGTTATAATAAGGCTTACATAATCATCTTACATTAAGGTTATATTAAGCAGATAACAACTGAATTTTGATCACACACACACACACACACACA
>NW_012113919.1:4329199-4337521 GCF_000951035.1 Colobus angolensis palliatus
GTATTGGTTGTATAAACATTTTGCATGTAGTTTACACATATAAATGTGATGGCTACTGTAGTTGTACACGGAACTTACACATCACCTTCTTATTTCCAGTGATATCTCAAGGAGTACCCCATTAAATGTTCTTTTGAACTGCCCGCAATTACATCATCACTTAAATAAATGTTGGTAAGGGCACATTTTGACTCATTTCAAGGGTCAAGAATTAATCCAACGTAAGACTGAGTACCATGTATCTGAAGTCACATCTTGTAACTTCAGCTTATAATATAAATATGATTTTAAATTCATAACTGGGTCCATGCCACTAATTAAAAACGTTATATATAAAAATTATACAACTCCAATGTTATTAACAATTAGAGAATATTTTACATATATTTAACATTTTAGTACTCATTGAAGGTGGAATTATGTTGTACAATGTTAGCTTTATGTATTAATATGATTATGTTCAATTGTAAGAGGAAGGTACATAACTAAAATTAGCTCTACATAAAAGATTAATGACTACTTGTACTGGAACAGATAGCATGATTAATTTTATAATGACTGATTTTATAAATTTATGATGGAGCTCTGTTTCGCTACTTTTTGGCTTTGCTACCCTGTACTTTGTTACTTTATTCTACAGAAATTTTATCTATGACTGCTAGCATTTCCAGATGTACATGATTCCACTTATATAATTTGCAATATCTTAGAAATGAGATTTTCTCTTTGTCATCTTCAGAGTTTAGAGGAAGAGTCTGATCATTCGTGTTACTTTGCTCATATCTGCATAGACCACAAAGACAAAGGCTTGAAGCACAGTTTGAGTCTTGGTAGAATGCTTTGTAATCCTGCCAGAAAAGGAGAAGGTGAAGGTCTGTAAAGGCTCCTTCAAGGCCTGTTACATGCACCTCTGTGTCTACCTGATGAAGCTCTCAGGAGAGAGTTTCCATTGCCTCTCAGCTTCTAATAAAGTGTGGGGTTGTCTGTCCCATACTCCTTGAAAGAGAGCTTTGGAATATAAGACCACTGAGGTGCAGTGTAGAATAGACTATCAAAGTAGAATGACATCCCAAAGACCTCAATGGGATGTCTTTCCTACAACTCACATGACAGTTTTGGCCCCTTTCGTTTGTGTCATCCCTTTTTGTGTATGGGACAAGGATAATGAGGCAGTGACACCTTAGGCTTATTCTTCTTTTCATTGTCTATGTAAGCAATAAACTGCGTAATGTAAAAAAGGCTGTCTCATTAAACCTTTACCAGTCAAATCAGTCAGGCCATGGCCTTGCTTTCTCGTATGCGTTATTGACAAAAATATAAAATGCCCATGCATGTTTTCATGGAAAGAGAGAGAGAGAAGAGAGAATTTTGTTTTCATAATGTGGAGAAGAAATTCAAAAACTATGGAAGACAGAAATATTAAATTGCATCTAATATATAATTCAACAAAAGATACTTTTTAAGACTTTCAGAAAAATCTTACATATTTGATATGTATTCATTTTCTATGGCCACTGTAACAAATTACCAGAAATTTAATGATTTAAAACAATACAATTTATTATCTTCCAATTTGGGGTTGCTCTAGGGGAGAATCCATTTCCTTGCCTTTTCTGGTAACTAGAGGATACTCACATACATTGGCTCATAGTTCTCTTCTCCCATTTTCAATACCAACAGGATTGCATCTCTCTGACCATTCTTTTGTCATCAAATCTCTCCCTTACTACAGCTGAAAAATGTTCTCTGCTTTTAAGACTCATGTAATTAGATTGAGCTCACACAGATAACAATAATCCAGGATAATCTCCTTATCTCAAGGTCCTTAGTGTAATGACATCTTCAAAGTCCCTTTTGCCATGTAAGGTAATACAGTCACAGTTTCTAAAGATTAGGATGTGGCCATCTTGCAGGGTTGGGAGGGGGGTGACTCTGCCTATCACACTTTACTCTTGCCATGATAAATTGCTGAGAGAAGTGCTCAGTTGTTTAAAAAAAAACGCGGTTGTGTTGCTAAATTTGCAATGCTAGTGGGAGAGGATAAAATTAAAATTGAGTCCACAGTTCTAAAATCCATGGAAGAAAACTAGAGTTAGCACAAACAGCAGAAGAACAGATGGGCCATTCAGGACTCAAAGTGGCCTGACTGAAAATGTATGGCTTTCATGAATGAAATCAACAGGCAGCTAAGCAACCAAACCACAGGGAACTAAGTAACGGGTAAAGGTAAGATTTCATAATTGAAAACATCTGCATCACCACATGAACCACAGTGCTCTAAGAATCATGGCCCTGTCATGTCTCCAAACCTATGCAACAAATCCAAGCACACTAACAAAATGCGTGAGTGAGCCTCCCAGGGAATTTTGCTATCGCATCGGATATATTTACAGGAACGATTGACCTGACCTTTCCCCAAATGCCATTACCACTCACTGTCTAACCAAGTAACTAACTCCAAATTAATCAAGTTTCAGCATATAACTTTAGTCCTCTAGAGTGAATGCAGCCATAGCAGGTGATAAACAGAGTCATCTCTGAAGACCTCTTTGTTGTAATCCACAGTTGCCCTAAATGAACCTGTGTATATTTACTCATTCTCTGAGGACAGTGGAATGTCGTTTTTTGTTTTTTGTTTTTAATGTTATGATATGCGCAGAAAAGCAAGAGTTCTTAAAACTATAGGTAACAAGCCAGGAGTTGAATCTTCCAAAGTCTTATTGCTGGTGCTCCACGGGCTGAGAGGATCAATATACTGCAAGACATTATATCCCAGCCTTAGAAAACATTGTGTTATGAAAATCTAACTGGAATATTCCACTTCAGGAAGTAGCTGGAATTGATACACTCAGCAGCCCACAGGACGCCACACTGGCAACCTTAAATCATGTTGTAAGAAACCTCATAGCAGAAATGTCTAAGCACCTGTTCTCATACATCATACCTGTAACACACATCCACATCTTTTTAGATGAAATGTCACTAGCAGAGTTGATACTCACTTAGTATTGGTTATACAGTGGTTTTTGTTTGTTTGTTTGTTTTGCTTGTTTGTTTTGTCACCAGCATCTATTCTGATCTTTCAGCATCAATTTGATTGTTTAGCGTCCTTGCTTAACCTGGTGTTGAATATTTTAAATATCACTCTAGCCACAATAAAAGATGTCTAACATGCAGATGTTTTGATTCCTTACACATTTCATTTAACTTAATAAATAAGTAAAATGAAAATTTTAAAATGACAAGACTTGACAATGACATCACAAGTATTAACCTTAATCAATTCCTGTCCTCCACTGGAGATGCAGTTTTGAACACATTCCCTTTTCTAGAGCATAAGAAGAGCCCTTAGAATTTGGAATACTTATATTACTCTGGTAAAGTTACGTTTCTTGGTATCAGGGGTCTCTGCAAACTAAAACGGGTAGTGAGGGCAAGCTGGCCTGCTATCCATCTTCATGGCTCACAAAGGTTAAAATATTCTCTGTTCCTTTACAGAAAGAGTGTGTTAACTTTGTTTTATAGTAACAAGGAGAGAAGCATAGGAAATGAAGACTTCTTTTGAGATGGGCAAACATGAGTTAAGAAAGCATGAAATGGGCAAGCTGGCTGGCTTCCTGTGTTGCCATGGTCTGGAGAAAAAAAAGAACAAAAGCCCTGTACTCAGGCTTTAACTACAGCCAATCAACATCAAAGGCCCAAGAAGCTATTAAACATAAGTTTCTACTTTAGGGGACTAGGAACTTAAAGCTAGGCTTAACTTTCAACTCATGGTGACTTTTCTGTATTTTAATGCTAAAAATCACTCCCCAGGGTGGAGATGTAAGATCCTAATGATACATATTTTGTATCAAGAAGCATGTTAAACCACCACACATGCACCAGAAAAATCCCACCTCTACATGCCTCATGTAAGAAGTAAGTTTCCCTTACTTTTATTTTTTGTTTGTTCGTTTTTGTTTTTTTGAAACAGAGTCTTGCTCTGTCGCCCAGGCTGGAGTACAGCGACATGATCTTGGCCCACTGCAACCTCCTCCTCCAGGTTCAAGTGATTCTCCTGCCTCAGCCTCCTGAGTAGCTGGGATTACAGGTGCCTGCCACCACGCCTGGTTAATTTTTGTATTTTTAGTGGAGATGGAATTTCGCCATGTTGGCCAGACTGGTCTCAAACTCCTGACGTCAGATGATCCACTCACCTCAGTCCCCCAAAATGTCCTTACTTTTCCTTACTATAGAGCCCCATGAAACAGGTGTTCTTAAGCCCGGGGTCACAGACCAGTACCAGACACCAGTCTGTGGCTTGTTAGGAACCAAGACACACAGCTGATTAATCAAATATTTTAGAGACTGAGAGGCTATATGTTTTCAGCAATCTGTTATTTTGATTATTTTGCTAATCAGCTTAACTACAAAGATTGGATTACTCAGGCTTGGTGAATACTAGAGCAGCTATTATGGAGAAATAGGAGTAGATTAACAATCACATAGAAGTGGTGGAGGGCTTAGAAGGAAATTAAAAACTTCCAATATCAATGAATTTCACAATTTTTTTTTCCCATAAAGTAACACCGGAAAATTGTTGTTAAAGCCATATAATTCATACAGATACTCTGTACTTGTGCTATTACTGATACATAAAATCCCAACCCTTTTCTATGACTCTACTCTGAGTGTGTCTGCAACCCCAAATTTAGGTCTGCTGGATATTCATGCACTGGAATGAATAGAAAAATTGCTAAGTAGACCATAAATAGGAAATCACATATTGATGTGGACATATCTTGCAAGTAAGTAGGTTTAAGAACCAATTGTGACGAAGAGAAGACGGGTGGGAGACATGGTAATCAATAGCTAAATGCATAATTTCCACTTCAACCACCAGTCTCAGTATCTTATGGGAAAATGAGGCTCCTGGAACTGAATGTCTGTTTGGATAGGAGAAGTCAAGTATAAATTCCTGAACTGAGTGGGCTCAGCCACATGTGGTTATAATTGCGTATTATTCACCAAATTCAGTTTAATACTGAAATTAAAATTTGTTAAATAAGAATATAGAACATAATATTTTCTACACAATTAAAATTGTGGCCTTTAAAATGCCTAGTGAGAAAAATATTCATTTGAAACTGACTGTGAATTAACATTAGGCCAGAGATACTTTGAAGAAAAATAACTGAATATGATTCCGGTTCAGTTATCAACAAAAACATCCATTGATTTTGACTTATGCTTCAATAACTATAACATTTTATGTTACAACATATATTGGATTTGACAAATTCAGTATCAATGGCTTTTACTACTGGCAATTGACCATGGGTGTCAAGATATGAGATATTTCAGTTGTGCAAAATCAAACCAGTTTTCTGTCGAAGAAAGATAACGAACTCTTGAGCATTGACTTTTCATCTTAATATGACATTGATGTTCTTGACTCGTCAACTATATTCATTTATTACAAAACTGTAGAATATTACATAAGAGTCATTAAATTCACAAAGAAACAACAAAGTTTTGGGTTTAAACATCTCAATTATTAAAAATTTCCAGTAAACATGAGTAGAAAGCAATCAGAACTCCATGTATGAACTGCAAAAATTTTAGATATATGTCTACTTAAATATTGTAACATCTTGTTTTTTCTATTCTGGTATCAAGTGTTTCTAGATACCCTCAAATTCATAAAAAGTCAGTTTGGACCAGGCGCCGTGGCTCATGCCTGTAATTCCAGCACTTTGGAGGACTGAGGAGTATGGATCACCTGAGGTCAGGAGTTCAAGACCAACCTAGCCAACATGGTGAAACCCCATGGCTACCAAAAATACAAAAACTAGCCAGTTGTGATGGCAGATGCCTGTAATCCCAGCTACTTGGGAGACTGAGACAGGAGAGTCATTTGAACCTGGGAGGTGGAGGCTGCAGTGAGCCAAGATTGCACCACTGCACTCCAGCCTGGGCAACAGGGCAAGACTTCATTTAAAATAAAAATAAAAAATATAATAAAAGCCAGTTTGCTTTACCAAACTTATCTTTGTTTACCCATTTTTGTGTCTCAGTTTCCTGATGACTCAACCAAGTTTTCTTGTGGCAACTGGAAAATAAAGGAAATTGGGTTAGGAGATTGAAAACATTCCTACTTCTTGGCAGATTTTCTTTAGGATTTAAGAATAAAAATTTTTGCCTTTAGCTTTTGACTCATTTCTTATTTAAAAATGGGCTGATCGTAGAACCACCAGAAATATAGATCATAGATTAGTTTTACCTCCAAGGTCAAAATTCAATTCATTTTTTTCTCTTTATCAGATTTCTCCTCTACACACCTGCTCTACAATTTATCAACTCATCTTCCTCTCAGATGTTATCTTGGTGACTTGTCATCAGATAATCTTACGTAACACATGTTAAAATTGCTTAAAATTAACAAAACATCTTTAGCAAAACTTTCATAATCTGCTCCAAGCTGACTTTTTCAGCCTGAACTTTACTTTGTTCTCTTTGCCCTTTTCTTCTGCCATTTTCTTTTTAGGCAGTAAGACTCATCAAACCTTCAAAACATAATTCAAATGTTACCCCTACTAAAGTGTATTCCCTGTCTATTGTTGATTTCAACATTGGGGCCATCAGTAGTCAGACATCCTCAGTGAACTCATCTATGTGTAATAATCAAGATTTTCTGTTAAGGCCCTTGCATTATTCTGTGCTTGTGTTACTTCTAAATATATATAAACATACACACAATAGAACCATGGGAACTTTTAAGAAAAATTATTACTCCTAGCCTTGTAAGTAGATAAGGTTTACTGAGTATTTTTTTTCTTGACTTGGACAATTTATTTTTGACCACTTTCCAAAGAGATATACTGATATAAAGCTTATTTTCTGCTGTTTGTAAGTAATCCCAGTTCAGTTGGTAAATCCACATTAAAAATACTTCTCTGGAAGTAAAGTCCTCATAGTCAGGAATGTGCTGGCCAGATTCTTATTTAGATCTCTTTTTCTAAAATGGTCTGAAGTATTTCTACTTTAAATCAAAGTTTTATAACTTTTTTTTCTCTGGTTTGAATTGTAAATGTCATTTCTTCTCTTACACTTTACGCTTGCCAATGTTGCTGAGGCCAGTATCTAAAGGAAGCCTTTCATCATTATTTAAATGTGTTCACATGTGAGATCTAGTGATTCCCTGTCTCAGTTTAGTCTCACTAACTCATCAGAAGTAAAGCCACGAAATGCAAGTTAAATCAACAAGAATATTTTTAAAAGTAAAATCAATATGTCATTTACGTGTAATTTTTAAGATCAAATGAACAAAATGAAGTGAGAAGAGAAGTTTAGAGAAAAAATAGTAAAAAGACATGAACAAAGCCTCCAAGAAGTATGGCACTATGTGAAAAGAACAAATCTAAGTCTGATCGGTGTACCTGAAAGTGATGGGGAGAATGGAACTAAGTTGGAAAACACTCTGCAGGATATTATCCAGGAGAATTTCCCCAACCTAGCAAGGCAGGCCAACATTCAAACTCAGGAAATACGGAGAATTCCACAAAGATACTCCTCGAGAAGAGCAACTCCAAGTCACATAATTGTCATATTCACCAAAGTTGAAAGGAAGGAAAAAACATTAAGGGCAACCAGAGAGAAAGGTAGGGTTACCCACAAAGGGAAGCCAATCAGACTAACAGCAGATCTCTCAGCAGAAACTCTACAAGCCAGAAGAGAGTGGGGGCCAATATTCAACATTCTTAAAGAAAAGAATTTTCAACCCAGAATTTCATATCCAGCCAAACTAAGCTTCACAAGTGAAGGATAAATAAAATCCTTTCCAGACAAGCAAACGTTGAGAAATTTTGTGAGCACTAGGCCCACGTTACAAGAGCTCCTGAAAGAAGCACCAAACATGGAAAGAAGCAACCAGTACCAGCCAGTACAAAAACATGCCAAATTGTAAAGACCATTGATGCTAGGAAGAGACTGCATCAACTAATGAGCAAAATAACCAGCTACTATCATAATGACAGGATCAAATTCACATATAACAATATTAACCTTAAATGTGAATGAGCTAAATGCTCCAATTAAAAGATACAGACTGGCAAATTGGATAAAGAGTCAAGACCCATCAGTGTGCTGTATTCAGGAGACCAATCTCACTTGCAGAGACACACACAGGCTCAAAACAATGGGATGGAGGAAGGTTTACCAAACAAATGGAAAACAAAAAATGGCAGATGTTGCAATCCTAGTCTCTGATAAAACAGACTTTAAACCAACAAATATCAAAAGAGACAAAGAAGGACATTATATAATGGTAAAGGGATCAATTCA
>NW_012113919.1:4337768-4338792 GCF_000951035.1 Colobus angolensis palliatus
CAGTTCTGCACCAAGTGGACCTAATAGACATCTACAGAACTCTCCACCCCAAATCAACAGAATATACATTCTTCTCAGCACCACATCATATTTATTCCAAAACTGACCACATAGTTAGAAGTAAAGCACTCCTCAGCAAATGTAAAAGAACAGATATTATAACAACCTATCTCTCAGACCACAATGCAATCAAACTAGAACTCAGGATTAAGAAACTCACTCAAAACTGCTCAACTACATGGAAACTGAACAACTTACTCCTGAATGACTACCGGGTACATAACGAAATGAAGGCAGAAATAAAAATGTTCTTTGAAACCAATGAAAACAAAGACACAACATACCAGAATCTCTGGGGCACATTTAAAGCAGTGTGTAGAGGGAAACTTATAGCATTAAACGCCCACAAGAGAAAGCAGGAAAGATGTAAAATTGACACCCTAACATCAGAATTAAAAGAACTAGAAAAGCAAGAGCAAACATATTCAAAGGCTAGCAGGAGGCAAAACATAACTAAGATCAGAGCAGAACTGAAGGAGATAGAGACATTAAGAAACCTTCAAAAAATTCAATAAATCCAGGGGCTGTTTTTTTGAAAAGATCAACAAAATTGATAGACCACTAGCAAGACTAATAAAGAAGAGAGAATAATCAAATAAACATAATAAAAAATAGTAAAGGAGATATCACTGCCAATCCCACAGAAATACAAACTACCATCAGAGAATACTATAAACACCTCTATGCAAATAAACTAGAAAATGTAGAAGAAATGGATACATTCTTGGACACATATACACCCTCCCAAGGCTAAACCAGGAAGAAGTTGAATCTCTGAATAAACCCATAAGAGGCTCTGAAATTGAGGCAATAATTAATAGCCTACCTACCAAAAAAAGTCCAGGACCACATGAATTCACAGTCGAATTCTTTCAGAGGTACAAGGAGGAGCTGGTACCATTCCTTCTGAAACTATTCCAATCAATAGAAAAAGAGGGAATCCTCCCTAACTCATTTTATGAGG
>NW_012113919.1:4339445-4339945 GCF_000951035.1 Colobus angolensis palliatus
ATTCCTTCTGAAACTATTCCAATCAATAGAAAAAGAGGGAATCCTCCCTAACTCATTTTATGAGGTCAACATCATCCTGATACCAAAGCCTGGCAAAGACACAACAAAAAAAGAGAATTTTAAACTAATATCCCTAATGAACATCAATGCAAAAATCCTCAATAAAATACTGACAAACCAAATCCAGCAGCACATCAAAAAGCTTATCCAACACAATCAAGTTGGCTTCATCCCTGGGATGCAAGACTGGTTCAACATACACAAATAAATAAACATAATCCAGCATATAAACATAACCAAAGACAAAAACCACATGATTATCTCAATAGATGCAGAAAAGGCCTTTGACAAAATTCAACAGCGCTTCATGTTAAAAACTCTCAGTAAATTAGGTATTGATGGGATGTATTTCAAAAAAATAAGAGCTATTTATGACAAACCCACAGCCAATATCATACTGAATGGGCAAAAACTGGAAGCATTCCCTTTGAAAACTGGCA
>NW_012113919.1:4339995-4340358 GCF_000951035.1 Colobus angolensis palliatus
AAGAGCTATTTATGACAAACCCACAGCCAATATCATACTGAATGGGCAAAAACTGGAAGCATTCCCTTTGAAAACTGGCACAAGACAGGGATGCCGTCTCTCACCACTCCTATTCAACATAGTGTGGGAAGTTCTGGCCAGGGCAATCAGGCAGGAGAAAGAAATAAAGGGTATTCAATTAGGAAAAGAGGATGTCAAAATGTCCCTGCTTGCAGATGATATGATTGTATATCTAGAAAACCCCACCGTGTCAGCCCAAAATCTTCTTAAGCTGATAAGCAACTTCAGCAAAGTCTCAGGATACAAAATCAATGTGCAAAAATCACAAGCATTCCTATACACCAAAAACAGACAAACAGAGAG
>NW_012113919.1:4340929-4401917 GCF_000951035.1 Colobus angolensis palliatus
GGCTAGTATCCTGAATCTACAAAGAATTTTTTGCAATCCACTCAACTGACAAAAGGCTAGTATCCTGAATCTACAAAGAATGCAAACAAATTTACCAGAAAAAAAACAACCCCATCAAAAAGTGGGCGAAGGATACGAACAGTCACTTCTGAAAAGAAGACATTTATGCTGCCAACAGACACATGAAGAAATGTTCATCATCATAGCCATCAGTGAAATGCCAATCAAAACCACAATGAGATACCATCTCACACCAGTTAGAATGGTGATCCTTAAAAAGTCAAGAAACAACAGGAGCTGGAGAGGATGTGGAGAAATAGGAACACTTTTACATTGTTGGTGGGACTGTAAACTAATTTAACCATTGTGGAAGACAGTGTGGCGATTCCTCAAGGATCTAGAACTAGAAATACCATTTGACACAACCATTCCATTATTGGGTATATACCCAAAGGATTATAAATCATGCTGCTATAAAGACACCTGCACATGTATGTTTATTGCTGTACAATTCACAATAGCAAAGACTTGGAATCAACCCAAATGTCCATCAGTGACAGACTGGATTAAGAAAATGTGGCACATATACACTATGGAATACTATGCAGCCATAAAAAAGGATGAGTTCATGTCCTTTGTAGCAGCAAACTACCACAAGGACAAAAAAACAAACACTGCATGTTCTCACTCATAGGTGGGAACTGAACAATGAGAACACTTGGACACAGGAAGGGGAACATCACACACCAGGGCCTGTTGTGGGGAGAGGGGAGGAGGGAGGGATAGCATTAGGAGATATAACTAATGTCAATGACGAGTTAATGGGTGCAACATACCAACATGGCACCTTTATACATATGTAACAAACCTTCACATTGTGCACATGTACCCTAGAACTTAAAGTATAATAAAAAAAGAAAATTCAGAAAACATGTATTTATTTTTCATAGCTTGGTTAGCATTAAAAGATGTACAATTTTTTAAAAAATGTAACAGCTTAAAGCAATGCAAATTCATATCAACAGTTCTCATGGCCAAGGAGTTGGGCATAACCTAACTGGGTCCTCTGCTCAAGGTCACACTAGGCCTTTGTTCAGTTTGCTCTATTCTTATCTGCAAGCTGGTTCAGAGAATATTCTGCCTCCAGCATCACGTAAGTGGTTGGCAGCTTTCATTTGCCTGCAGCCCTATGGCTGAGGGCCCTGGCTCCTTCCTGGTTACTGTCTGGAGACTGCTCAGCTTCTAGAGGCTGACACACTTTGTCTGAAGTTCTCTGAAGCTTTGCAACACGGCGGCTAAGATTTTCAAAATGAGGAGAAGCTCCCTATGTTTAGGAAGACCCTATCCCTCCTTAAAAGGTTTTATACTCCAGGTTAATATCTTGTGTGTTATCCTGTGCATCAGTTGATATAAGTGAACTCATTTGGGATTTTCATTGTATCTGCAAAATCCTTTCAACTTTATCACATAAAGTAACCTTATCGCTGGAAGGTCATTTCATTGCATTTGTAGGTCTTACCACACTCAAGGGGCAAGTATATATCCTGGGGGGTCATCTTAGAATTCTGCCTAGAACAGATGATTTGAAATATTTAAATTAATTAACATTATTGAAATTTAATTGTATGAGACCTGGGTTTTAATAGCTTTGAAAAAGTATTCCCATAGACCTGCAGGCAGGACACCAAACCTTTGTGCAACCCACTTTACCAATTTCAGACATTAGGAATCCAGGTCAAATAAACACAAAGATCACTACTTGTAACTTACATGCATAAGTTGACACTTATAAATACAATTTTAGTAAACTGGAACAAGTGATTCATTAGGTTGGTGCAAAAGTAATTGCAGTTTTTGCCATTGAAAAGGCCTCAATCTGAACTCAATTGATGAATACTAACATATAAACAATGGAGGAATTTTTTTGCAAGTGTTGGAAATCATAGCAGTTGAACTTTTTTAATATATAATTGACTTAGCATGCTACCAGGAGTCAATTATGTCTACATAATGCTTAACGTTTTCCCTATACTACAATGCTTTTACAACAGATTGCATGATTATTAGATTTGAGAACACTTGAAAAGCTAAGCTCTATTTTCCTAGATTTTTCTAGGATATTTTATGTTTCTTAATTATTTTCATTTTCAGTTAAGCAGATATTACCTGTATCTACATTTCTATAACTTTCTCTCTCATATATATATCTATGTGTTATATTGGAAGCACTTAAAACAATAAACCTATCAAATCCAAAGGAATGTTTTCAGCATTTGCAGAATTAATATATTTTACAGTTGAAACAATATATCTAAGGAGTGTTTATGTGTGTGTTACGTGTGTGTTTAAATGAAGTATAGCCAGTAACTTAATGAATGTTTTATCATAGCAAAATAATAAAAACAATAGCAAATCAAAAGGAATTTTGAGGGACAGCTAGGCAAATCCAGCCTCTATCTATGCCTCTCACATGACTTCTGCCCCTGAGTCAAAGGAAGGGCCCTCTCATAACTCGGGGTCATTACTACAGCAATTATCCCTTTTCCTCCTGCAGTGGTTTTTCTGGTTCATTCTCATTAGCATACAAACATCCTCTTCTATTTCCCGTATTTAAAACATCATTTTCTACTTCCCTTTCTTCCACCAGCTACACACTAATTCTTAGCTTCTTGTTATAGCAAAATGCTTTGAATAACTATTCATTTCTTGGTTGTTAATTTTCTGCCTATTTTCCACTCAAGTCATTTCAGTCAAGTCTTCTACACAGCTCTTCAAGTCATTCAGTGCAATCAGCAATTTTCAATTCCCATATTACTTGATTTATCAATAGTTGATGGGATAGATGGAAATTCTCCATCTTATATTTTCTTCCCTTTATTTCCAGGGCAACATGCTCTCTTGGTTTCCATTTCATCTGAATGGCTCTTCTTTCTCTGTCTTCTTTTCTGTTTTTCTCTTCTTTGACAAACAAGTATATGCTG
Organism: Colobus angolensis palliatus; assembly: GCF_000951035.1. Lineage (NCBI taxonomy): Eukaryota > Metazoa > Chordata > Mammalia > Primates > Cercopithecidae > Colobus > Colobus angolensis. Next base: position 4,343,911 of record NW_012113919.1, read on the forward strand.
GCATATCAAGCAATCAAATCTCAGGCCTTTTCACTGCTGAAAAAAACATGTTAACCGTTGTCCTTATGAATGTAAATGCCCTATGTTATGATGATTATCAAATGTATTGCTTCCTCTTAGATCTTTCTAACTCCAATGGCCTATTGTATATAAACCATGGCTGAATATCACCTCAAATTTAGCATTTCCAAAACTAACCCTATAATCTTTACATTTACAGTGTGTACCTCCTTGATTTTTTCATTTGTCCTAGTCTGAATAACCTGGAAAGTGTATCCCAAGAGAGATACCTGCATGGAGATAGCCTATTTGCAAGATGTGATCCCACAGTGGATGAGTGCAGAACAAGGGAATTGCAATGGATAAGCTAAGTTTTTGGGGGAAGCAGTACCTAGAGCAGTATTGGGAGAGGGAGCCCACCATACTACTGGGTCCACGCAGAGCCTCCATCTTGCACCATGTTCTCATGGTGCAAGATTAAGGATTGGTTGTTCTCCATAGGTTAAATCATCTTCTTGCTTGATTGTGGGATATTGTCTCTGAGGCAAATGTGCTGTGGTAGGTAATAACCTGTAATATAAAAGTATAAAAAAAGTATACTCATTTATGTGACCCTATTGAAATGCTTCTCCTCCAATCTTCCTTATCTTAGATCATCCAGTCATAATCCTGTATTTGTCAATCCTAAGTTTCTATGTCTATCCTTGTCACAGGCATTTTCTCATTCTACACAAATAGAATATTGCAGTCCATTGATCACAATATAAGTTTTATGTCACGTCTGTAAGATTTCTTTAAAGCAATGATAGTTTAAGCTTAACCTCAATATATTGTTTATCAAGCAGGATTAGAGTTTTTCTTCATCCTTTAGTTGATCTTGCAGAACCCCTGTGAAGCTACAGGGTTTAATAGAAGCAGAGGTGTCAGGACAGCATAAATGTCAGATAAATGCCATAGAGGGTGGAATACTTGATCATGTCATTTAATTGAGTTCTATGGCCTGGTTAGGTGTGACCTTGATAGTGTCATTTTATAAGGTGGATAGCTGCGGCACTTTCCTGACCTTATGACCCAATGGATCTGTTAACAACTTGATCATGATGGGCAGCTTCAGGTGTCCTTTGGTCAAGCACTCTATTTTTATGAGTGTCCAGAAACAAGCCAGGGAATATTTTGGAAAAGGGAATTATTCCTCTGCCAAAATAAAAACATGACCTTTCCCTCTCTAGCATTGTCCCTGGAACTCTTCAATTGTGTCATACCAGAGACTTTGACATACCATTCTGATTAAACAGAGATATACTTGGCATAAATGGCTCAACAATGTCATCTGCCTGAGCAGTAGGGCAGGTTACATCTAGTTGGTACTTGTAATATAGCACTTTTTGCTTTGAGACTCACTCAAAATTGGCAGCCTTCCATAGACAGTATTCCCAATGAGGACATGGAAAATATAGACAGTATTATCATAGACAGTATTCCCAATGGAAAATATCATAGACAGTATTCCCAATGAGGACATGTGCTTATTTACCAGTGGTAAGCCAATTTGTTAATGAAGGGATGTATAAGGCACACAGTCAAACTTTCTCTTAACTGAATGTTACAGAATACTCCAAAGCTTTGAAACTTTTATCAGTTCAACTGGGAGTTTATCTTTCATCCTTGACAAGCATGTGTCTTACTAAAAATCTCTTATACTTGTCACATTCTATTTCCTAATTTCAATTAGCTTGATGGCTTCATTACAGTAAGGAGTGTGGATATTGTGCAGAACTTCAAGATTTCAAGGCCTATTTTATGTGGTGACAGAGAGCAGGGGAGTTAATACAGCCTTGTAGCATGATCGTAAATGTGAACTGCTGTCTTTTGCACATAAAACCGAACTATTTTTAATATTCAGTATTGATGGGAATTTAAAAAAATGCATTTCTCAGATCAGTAACAACATACTAAGTAGATTTGTTCCAGGAAGATATCACACCCAGAACTAGATGCTCAAGTAAAGCTATCATCTGGCTTGGTTGATGTCACTCCACCCTTATCTACCACAGTCCATTTTGTGTGTGCAGAGGCTTGACACATGAATGGAACACAATATTATAGGGTTGACCATCATGAAATTTTAATGTTTAAGACTGCTGTCTATTATGATTTCTGAGATCTTATGTTGAAGAGGAACTAAAAATCACCACCTCTTAATGATATTGACACCGTCATGTTCATTGATGCATTACTCACAATAGACAAGATATGAACACAACCTAGATATCCATCAATGGACAAATGAATAAAATAAACCTGTGAGATATATTTATGTCTCTCAATATGTATATATACACATAGAGAATCTATCTCTATATAATTTTATATATAATCTCTATCTAACTTATACGTAGAGAGAATATAATTCAGCCTTACAAAGAAGGACACCCTGCCATTTTCCACAACACTGATGAACCTAGAAGATGTTATGCTAAGTGAATAAGCCAGGCATAGAAAGAAAAATATTGCATGATCTCACCTATATGACAAATCTAAAAAAACCCTCAGATATATGAAAATAGAGAATAAAACATGGTAACCAGCATTGCGATAAGGGAAGAGGAAATTGGGAAATGTAGCTTAAAGGATACAAATTAGCAAATATGTAGGATCAACAAGTAGAAAGATATAATGTATAATAAGAGATTTGTAGCCAATAATAGTGACATTTTTGCAAAAGGAGTAAGTTATAGCTGCTCTTGTCACAAGGCGAATAAAAATGGGTAACTGTGAGATGATGGATTTATTAATGTGTTTCCTTATAGTAATCTGCCAAGTCTGACTCGCAGATCCTGACCAAGCGACAGATGAAAAAAAGCGCTCAGACACAGATGTCTAGTGAAAGAGTGGGCTAGGGGACTGGGCTGCCCACAGAAAGAGTTGTAGCAGCCATGGCCCTGACAAGCTGGTGCTAAGGGCATTTATTTAGTATGGATTTAATGACAAAGGCTTTGAGTCAACACACTTGTGGGTAGTTAACATGGTTGCCCTCGCGGAGAAAGCAGTCCAAGGAGTGGATGATATTGTTCAGGTTCTGAGGCCTAAGTAAACCAATTTATCTAGATTGGTTTCTTGACATCCCCTTGTTATCTAACCTAAGCTCTTAAGATAATTCAGCTGCCTTCAGTAAAACTCTCCTCTGAATCTATGCAAACCCCCAGCTTTCCGAGAAGGTTTGCATCCTTTTCCTATATTTTCTTCTACCACCCTGACTGATCTCCTAAAGTAATCATTGTACTATAAGTGTGTGTGTGTGTGTGTGTATATATATCAATAACATCATATTGCATACCTTAAACATATACAATAACATTTGTTAAAAAATAAAAGAAAGAGGAGGAGTGAGGGAGAGAGATTCCATTTTGGTTGTAGTGAAATGATTGTTGTCTCAACTGGGCTCATCTTACTACAATAGTTACTCAGGTCTGGAACCCAAAGTGAGGGCTCTGAGAGCTATTAAGTATATCTGTACTCAGTATTCACTTGGCCTCTGAAAAATAACCCCCGAGAAAGTCCATGGGCCCACTCGACTCACTGCAAGATAAACTTGGTCAAATGCTATTGCACACTAGAATGTGTTCTTATTTCAGTTAGATACATCTGATGGCTTTTGGGGGCATCTGATTATTAGTTCAGACTCCATTTAAAACAGTCTTTTAAAAAGTGGGCATTCTTTTTCTGCAGTTCATAGTTACCCTGGTAAGTGGCTGAAGACTTCTCTGAGGAAGAATCACTAGATTTTTATTTTAAAATACACTTTTGGTTGCATCACATTGTCCTACTCAAAGAACCAATTCTTGTCTTCAACAACAAACTCTGGATCTTTGACCAAAGATTTCACATCTTCCTTACTAGATTTGGTCCTCTTATTACTAGTCCAACATTATCCTGAACTACTGTCTTTCCTGCTAAATTAGGACTGTCATTGCTTATCTTACTGGGACTCCAACCAGATTCTTTCCTCATTCCAAGTAGCCACTATATTAGCTAATTGGCTCTTGAAAATATCTATGTGTAACACACTTACTTTATAACATTCTTATTATAAAAATAATGTGTCTTGCTAAAATTTAAATATTTTCATGGATATACAGTACTGGATTTTGGACCTCAAGCAGGTATGAATTTGTTTTTGATTATATGACTTTGAGGAGAAAGAATCAAAGGCTAGCCATCTTCCCTGGCTAAGCATCTGAATCTGTGAGCTTGTTGAAGCCAAGACTAACATATTTGTGTAATTATATTGTCCAGGAATAGTGTAACAGATCTTTGGAATATATTTGTTTCATGATTTTATATGACATTTTTGAATTTGTGTTTTGGTTTTTATTTTTTTCTGGTCTACCTATTGACACAGAAATGTTCTGATAACACTGAAAAATGTTTCTTTCTCTCTCACATGTTAGATTTGACTTGTCTTTTTCTCCTCTTTATTCCAATCACTTTGATGAAAAAATGTTGTGTCGATCTTTCTCATTTGTTTCAAATGATTTTCTTGTGAAAACGCGGTGGATATCACACACTTGTAAATGTGCACATGCAGACAGCAATAACTTTCTGTTAGTCAATATCTCCTCTATCCTAGTTAAGTACCTATTCAAACCTCTGACAAGCCAGGTTGTCTGACCCAAAAATTATGCTCTTCTCTCAATATCATGATGCCTTTTTGCCTACATGTAACTAACACAGATTTTAAAAACCTGATGAATTATTTTCTGAAGCATTAGCTGTGTTAGGAAAGATACTCAGAAGTATTCTAATGTGTGTTTTATAATAAACTAAAACATCTAATACTTAACTCCTGTATTAGATCATTTTTCATAAATTTATTTCCAAATCAATAATAACTAATCATACCTGGATGCATATGCTCCAAGATATAGCATTTCTTTAAGACCATGAGAATGTCAGTATGATAGCATATATCTTCAAAAACCTACTTTGGCACAGTAATGTAGAATGCTGTCTGTTACTTATTACCTTTGTGACTTCAAATAAGCTAGTTGATCTCTGTAAACCTTAGTTTCCTCAGTTATAAAATGAAAGTAATGCTTTTAAGCTTGCTTGAATGTAGTTAAGATTAAATAAGATAAATTCTCTGATGTGCCTGGAATAGTAGACATCTTGTTTTTAATAAAACAAGATGAAAACATTTCATGCAGTGTTGAATTAATATGGACGAACTTTGATTGCCTCTTACTTCTTTGAGTGTATGTTCCTTTACATCAGAGTCAGGAATAAGTAACTAGCAACTGAGTATCTCAAATTATGTAACCCCCATAAGAAGATATGTAAACATGTGATATTTTGACAAATAATGTCGCCCAAAGCTTTGTCTCATTCTGATAAAAGTGACATCTAACAGGAAATGCAATTTTTGAAATAATTCCTAGGAGAACACATAGTTTTAAAGACACAATCTCTGGCTTTGTCTCCATTGAGAGGAAATGACTGGCAAATCTAAAACTGTATTTTCCTCTGAGTTTCAAAAGGTTATCTTTCAGGTTGATTTTAGGCTCTGTAAAATGTTGATAACAGCCTGTCAGAGTTGATGTGTTTACATTGATTTCCCATTGGGTAAGCCACACACATCCTGTGTAAAGTGAGGGTCCTCAGAGTACCTTACTGCGTTTTGAAGCAAATTGCTGTTATTGTGTTCAAAATATTATTTTGAAAAAAAGAGCCATAAGATTGGCATTATCCGTACCCTGAATATATTTATACTTTTTAAAATCATTGTTTTAATCAGGTAATTTACAATGAGCATAAGGAAATATTGGAAGTGAATCAAGAAATATATTTAGATTCTTTCGCATCCTAGATATGCTGATTTTATAGAAGAAGGAATATTTTCTACAAAAATGAAGATATAATAAAGATTATATTACTTTTTAAAAATCAATGAAACAATTTTGAATTTAAAGTGCTCTTTAAAAATACATTATTTCAATTCTGATGACAAATATCATATATTTGGTATATACAGTTGTAGATTTATCAAAGATTTTCCTCAAAAATTGAGGAAGAGGGAGAGTTACCTACATCTATATAGAAAAACAATAGCAACAACAAAAACTCTAAACCCTGGTCACAAGATGCAGTTACTATTGTCTCACTATCAAGAAAACCGAGAAATAATAGTAGTGATAAAAATGCCAACACTATTGAGAAAAATAATTTGGAGACTGTGAGCACAGGTTTCTCAGAGCACACAAAGAAACAAAGCTTTTGTTCAAAAAGAGCTAAAGCTTCCAATTTTATCCTATAGCCAGCATTTTCTTCGTTTGGATAGGAGTACTTTATGTGTTAGAATCACTAAAGCAATGCAAATGTAAAAAAAGTCCTTTTGAAGTTTCAGGAAAGTATTCTTACTGATACGAACATAAAATTACCTTATTCATTATAATTCAGTGACTACATATCGGTCTCTCACACAAAATTCTTCTGGGTATATTAAACTGAAAACCACTTTGATAATATCACATGTGTCCATTTACATCAAGAAAAATTGTACTTACCTATTTTTATTTTATTTTCCTTTATATCTATCTACTTCTTTAGTAATTTTCTCTCTTATAAATTGTCTCAAACTGGGGTTGAATATTTTGCCATCATCTTTTTGCACTTCTCTAACACATCTATAAAACTGAGATTATCAACACCACAAGCATGATTTTGAAATAATTTCCGAACTGTTTATATGGACATTACAATACCATTTCCAACTGAAAGAGCATTTTTTTCTAGAATAACAAATAACTCGCATTTTTCTTTTTACCTATATTCCTAAAGCTGTCATTTATTTTAGTTATGTAAGCTGCTTGAGAATATCTTTTCTTGAATTCTGCCTATACCATTCTTTAAAGTACTAAGCTTAGCTCTCAGTATATTTTTGTTAAAGATAATAAAAATATAAAACATTCAAGTGAAGGAACTCTAGAAAAGATAAAGTATTAACAGGAAATTTCATAAGTGAAGCTTACTATTTATTTATTATTATTATTATTATTTTGAGATGGAATTTCACTCTTGTCACCCCGGCTAGAGTGTAAGGGTGCGATCTCGGCTCACTGCAACCTCTGCCTCCCGAGTTCAAGCGATTATCTTGCTTCAGCCTCCCAAGTAGCTGGGATTACAGGTGCCCACCACCACGCCTGGCTAATTTTTGTATTTTTAGTAGAAACGGAGTTTCACCATGTTGGTCAGGCTGGTCTCAAACTCCTGACCTCAGGTGATCCACCCTCCTCGGCCTCCCAAATGCTGGGATTACAGGTATGTACCACCACAGCCAGTCAAAGCTTACTATTGATGTCTTTTTGTTAATATTTTTCTATAGTCTGTATCTTATCTAGTAGTATATATGAAAATGTTAGAATGGTTAAGATTGCTTCATAATTAAAATATTACCATAACATTTCCACACTTTTATTTAATCCTAATTCTTTAACAACTCATTTTACAAAGTGTATTTTAATCTAAATTCAAGAAAACATCAAAAAAATCAGCTTATTTTTAATTAGTAATTTTCTGAAAGTATTATAAAGTATTCTATGTATTACCGGTGTTAAATTAAACAAACAAAAAATAAACCTTTGACCTTCAAGAGTTCCAAGTAATGTCTGTCACAAATATATACTGTAAAACTAATAATATTTGCAGATAAAGGGAAAAACAAATTCAGACAATCAGAAAAAGAAAAAAATCAAAAGAACTTATAAGTGGCAACAGCTTTCTCTAGGCAAAATAAAATAGAGGGACAACAAAAGCATGTTTACTTTGATTACACCACTATAGGTAATAACAGACATAACTTATTAAACATCTAGTGCATCAAACATAGTTCTGAATACCTAGATTATTTCTTTAAATACCAATATTAGATATTACATTAGGTGCTAAGCATAAAATTAAACAAAACAGATGTGATTTCCAACTTGGTACTAATGACAAAATAATTGGCAATACACATAAACATGAGCACACAATCTATTCAAGTAACCTACAATATAAAATATTCAAGATGCTCTCTGAGCATGTCAGTGGGCTTCTAGTCCATGCACGAGGGCCTGAAAAGTCTGAAAGGTAAGTATCAGACAAAGTGATGATATGTGGGTATCAGTGATGGAGACAAGAAAAGATAGTGTTCCGAATGGAAGGCAACACATAGACGAGGTGGGAAGTCCTATGAAGGTTCTGAGATTTTTATCCTATTTGCAAGTTTACGAGTTAGCAGACAGGTTTCATGACTGCTAACAAAAGGCACACAGTTCCTGGTTCAGAGAAAAAAAGGACATTATTATAGCACAGCAGGAAGCATGAACTTCGTGTTCATGTTGTTTCACCTTACCTCCTAAAGTCCACAGAGGAGGGGAGGCAGCTTGCAATAGGTTCCACGGATGTAGCACATGCAGTGCATTTGCATGACAGCTGGGGGCCACCAAGCATACGAAATTTGTCTTTTATAAAGGGCTACAAAGAATCTGCCCAACCTTTGCCTTCAAGAGAGACATTAACTTTATTATATTGAAGAGCAAACAGAACTGTCCTTTGCTTTGGAGGTAGCCACTGTCACCTTCCAAGGCTGTTCATTATACAAATAGTCTTGAAAAATTAGTGTAACAGGAAATATAATGAGTGTTTCTGTTTGCAAGATGTGCGGAAACAGGGAAACCAAGCTTTGGTACAATTTATACAATATCAGATATGTCTTTCCCCAGGAAGATTGAAATAATTCATCCATGAGTGTATCTGAATATATCCCTGTGGGCTACGGCCTGGAGAATTGTACTTTCATGATTGCCCCAAATTCTTTCACTCTAAGGATCTGCTGAGATTTTGGATCCCTCCTGAGATACATTTTCATAATTTACATTTTCCCTGGGAAATTGTCTCTTTCAATGAGATATTAAAATTCACTAGCATAAGATTTTGTAAAGTGTTATTATGGTACTTTTAATTTCCTCTTTCAGGGAGTATTATTCCCCTTTCATTTCTAATTTCGAGGGTGTATACCTACTTTTTTTCCTTAGGTTGTGAATAACTTTTTCATAAAGCACTTCTGCAGTTTTAGAGTAATTCTCATTTATTTATTTTTCAAGTAGTATTTTCTAATTTTATTTTTATTATGTCATCATTTTGCTTGCTTTAACTGTGATTTAAATGCCTAATTTATTCAACCATTAATAATCCTTTTGTTTCTTTTACCCGTAAATGATCACACTGTGGTGTTTTGTTTTGTTTCCTAATTGGAGTTTACATTTTCTCAGATATTTTCTATTTGAGATAAAACCTCTTCAATTACTATTTACCGCTCCTGTGGCCATTCCAGTATTTTTTGGTCTTTTGCAATCACCCTTTATGAAAGAGTAGCCCACACTTAGGCTCCAATTCTCCTAACCTGTCTTTTAGTCTTCACATGGTTTGCCTTCTAACATTACTTCTGTTTGTATTAGGCCTTTACACTCAGTGAAAATCTCTCCTCTCTATACTCTCTTATCACTATTCTTGTTCAGACCATTTCTCTCCTTCTTCAGCTTCTGAATGTTGGATTCAATTAAGGCTCAACTCTGAAGTCTTTCCTTTTCTCAACAAGTTCCTATTTCTAGACAACGTAATTCACTTCTGAGATTTAAATATGTTGAGAGCTTCAAGATTCTTCTCTCTAGCCAGGGCCACTGGATTCTGAATATACATAATCAACCATCATATATGTTTATTGATTGAATGTGCATGATAATGCACATCCACTTGATGTGTCAAAAAACATCAGACTGAACTTGTATTATCATTTGATAATTCTTAGAACCTCAAATGTACTCCCTCTTCTATGTTCTCTATCTTAAAATAGAGTAACAACTGCCCAAGTTAGAAACTTAGACATTACTATTATTTTTACTTATTTCAACTGGTGTTCTCTATCACTCACTATAGTCTGTCAATTGAATTTCTTGATTCCTGATTCAATTTAATTTCCTGATCAATTTTTGTCAGTTTTCACCAAGATGTAGACATACTATATGTATCTAAACTATAATCTTCTAACTGGAATTACTGTAACTCTTTCCTTACCTTTCTACTTTCATCCAAAACATGGGGCCATCTCTATTTCTGATTTTAGCCATGTGATTATTTAAAAACTAATCACATGGTCTAAAACACCAAAAGCAAAGGCAACAAAAGCCAAAATTGACAAAGGGATCTAATTAAACTAAAGAGCTTCTACACAGCAAAACAAACTACCATCAGAGTGAACAGGCAACCTACAGAATGGGAGAAAATTTTTGCAATCTACTCATCTGACAAAGGGCTAATATCCAGAACCTATAAAGAACTCAATCAAATTTACAAGAAAAAAACAAACAACCCCATCAAAAAGTGGGCAAAGGATATGAACAGACACTTCTCAAAAGAAGACATTCATACAGCCAACAGACACTCATGAAAAAATGCTCATCATCACTCGCTGTCAGAGAAATGCAAATCAAAACCACAATGAGATACCATCTCACACCAGCTCGAATGGCAATCATTAAAAAATCAGGAAACAACAGGTGCTGGAGAAGATGTGGAGAAATAGGAACACTTTTACACTGTTGGTGGGACTGTAAACTAGTTCAACCCTTGTGGAAAACAGTGTGGTGATTCCTCGAGGATCTAGAACTAGAAATACCATTTGACCCAGCCATCCCATTACTGGAAATGTACCCAAAAGATTATAAGTCATGCTGCTATAAAGACACATGCACACGTATGCTTATCACGGCACTATTCACAATAGCAAAGACTTGGAATCAACCCAAATATCCATCAGTGACAGACTGGATTAAGAAAATGTGGCCCATATACACCATGCAATACTATGCAGCCATAAAAAGGATGAGTTTGTGTCCTTTGTAGGGACATGGATGCAGCTGGAAAACATCATTCTCAGCAAACTATCACAAGAACACAAAACTAAATACCACATGCTCTCACTCATAGGTGGGAATTGAACAATGAGATCACTTGGACACAGGAAGGGGAACATCACACACCAGGTCCTATTGTGGGGAGGGGGTAGCAGGGAGTGATAGCATTAGGAGATATACCTAATGTAAATGAAGAGTTAATGGGTGCAACACACCAATGTGGCACATGTATACATATGTAACAAACCTGCACATTGTGCACATGTATCCTAGAACTTAAAGTATAATAATAATAATAAAAGGTGTAGCTGATCAATTTTATTTCCTCAATGTGTATAAGCATTTTATGGGGAAAGAAATCATAAGTCTTTTCATCAAGGATTAAGTAAATAAAGTTTATATTGCAAATTTTTCTACAGAGAAAATGAACAGCTTAGTGGTTTCACTAGTAAATTCTATGAAATATGTAACAAAAAAACACATTAATTTAATAGCAATTCTTCCAGAGATTAGAAAAGGAGGGAATACTCATTGTCTCAAATTATAATTTATCTTGAAATGAATGTTAACAGGCCAATTTCACTCTTAAGCATTAATGCAAAATTCTTTTTTTTAAAATAGAATTTTGTTCTTTGTTCCCCAAGCTGGGGTACAGTAGCGCGATCTTGGCTCGCTGCAACCTCTGCCTCCCAGGTTCAATTCTCCTGTCTCAGCCTCCAGAGTAGCTGGGATTACAGGCACCTGTCACCATGCCTGGTTAAAATTTTTGTATTTTTAGTAGAGGTGGGATTTCACCATGTTGGCCAGGTTGGTCTCAAACTCCTGACTTCAGATGACCCGACTGCCTCAGCCTCCCAAAGTTCTAGGATTACAGACATGAGCCATCACGCCCAGTTGCAAAATTCTTAAACTGAATATTCATAAAGTGGATCACCAATATGCTTCTTAAGACGTCATCATCTAGATGCATGCATTTCAGGAATTCATATTGTTAAATCAGCTAACTCACATGATCATCTCAAGAGATTCACAAAGCCTAACTGACAGACTTAAAACCTATTAATTTTAAGTTTGTTTCAGCTATTCGGAAATATAAAGAAAATATTCTGATAACTTATGGCAAACATTATATCTCAATTTAAAATGATAATATTGTTATATCTGAGATAAGACAAAGATGCTGTCTATCATGATTTATGCTCATCACTGTACTGAAAATTCTACCTGTTTTAATAAAGTTAAAGAAAGCTTTCATTTGTGAATAAAAATAATATAATTTTTATGCATGATGTTGAATACTTAGAAAATAGAAATAATTTTATTGATCTTAACAAATGTTTTGCTATTTATCAATCAAGCCAGGTAAAACGTTTACATGAAAAAAGTCATGTTTGTGACTGTGTGTGTGCACATATACAGAGAGAGAGAAATTGTGATTTATATATATATAAACATATATGTATATATTGCATAATACATAGTATGTGTATTCTATATAATACTTTTTTATAATTATTTTAACTGATTATGAAAAATTATAAGCCATGCAGATCCTCTGTTTCTTTATCAATTATAAAGGCTCCATCTTTGAAATTATATTCAGTAATTTTTGTATAAACTGCTAGAAAACATTCTATTTCTCCTAGACTTAAGTCAGCAGGGACTTCCTCAGTCCTCAAAATATCACAATATGTAAGTTGTCACTGCCTTGGTAATAGCATAACAGCATCAAAATAGTAGGTTGCTGCTAACGTGAAGAAAATTAATGTTAAGAGGGACTATGCCTACAGCAAGGCCATGCGGAAAAGGTAGATGTTTATCATACAGACAGGGGATTAAAAGTTGAGTTAGTCACTAATAATTTAAGTAGAGTAGCAAGTCACATCTGTATGAGTACTATTACATATAAATTCTTACATGATTACATCTCATATGAATAGGCATCGTGCATATTATTAGACCCTGTATTTTACAAAAGAGGAAATTAAAATCCTGGTATTCAAATATCCAGGTAACCTAAACTTCAAGTAGCAAGCTTGGCCAACACCACCACTTTCTTTAACCTGCTCACTCTGACAGTTAGTCCAAAATCACAAAACAGTGAGTGAAGGAAAGCATGGCTGAATTCTGGGATTTTAAACAAAACAAAAATGGACAAGGCATGATGTGATCTGTGAATTAATTAATTAAGAAAAGTAGAGGGAGAGTCAGATGATATAGGAAAATAGGCACAGGCAAGTCCAGGAATATAGACAGGTTTTGGATCAGAAGTTTAAGTTTAACATGAAAGATCTAAAATTTCTTTGAATATTTATAAAGCGAATCATCAAAGATAGATTTTCACACTTTGCTATTTTGCCAAAGGCAAAAGAATAATGATATACAGAATATTTTAATATCAGTTTAAATAAATATAATATATCTAAAAGCACTTTGAATTTATTTTTTTAAAAAGTGGAAGCATTTCTCAAATATTAACATACAATAGTGCAAGCACATTTGTTAAAAAAAAAATCACAACGTCTAGAATAATACTGTCTGGTCTCAGTCTGCTCCATTTATTAATTTTATGACTTATGACCTAGGTTCCCATTTGAAAAATGGAGATAAGAATAGTCCTATTTTCTAGAATAGCGGTTGAAAACTAAGAATTTAATAAATGAAATCTCTAAAAACAATACTTGGAACATAGAACAAACATTTCCCAAGTGTTAGCCGGATCTGCTCAATATAGAAAGAAATTGCGATGATTTTTTTTTTTCTTTTTTCTCTCTGGTGTTGGAAAGCTTAAAACTGTTTTGTAATCTAAGTAAAATTAAAGATATATTATTTAATCAAGTTGAATTCCAACGAATGCAAACAATACAATAATTAATGTATAAACATAATGTATATTTCCTTAATAACAGAGCCAGGGCGACGAGAACAAGTCAGTGCTCGACCAGTTCAGCGCCCACCAGTTCGTCTCCTGGCTCCAGGACGTGGATGACAAGTACAACCGCAGGAAGACCTGCCTCCTCATGCGACAGCAGCACCAGGCCGCGGCCCTGAACGCTGTGCAGAGGGTGGAGTGCCAGCTGAAGGTGCAGGAGCTGGACCCCGCCCGGCACAAGCGTCTGTGCGGGAACAATGTGCCCTGCTTCTACGTGCCCATGGTCGACGTCAACGACGACTTTGTGTTATTGCCGGCGTGACACCTCGGGACGGCCGCAGGACGCAGGCAGGGGCCGCATGGCTGCCCGGGACTGTTACTAAGTCCCAAGGACAGAGCAGCGAGCGCCACGTCCACCCTGGAGGGGAGAGACCCCGAGAGAGACTGCACTTGGCCACAGCGTCTGCATCCCTTCCGGACTGGTCCGGGTGTCAGGGAGGTGAAACACGTCTCTTCTCTACCAGCTGCACGGCGGGGGCAAAGTCCCCAAAGCCTCACCCGCCCTGGCGGGATGAGCAGAACTTGCAGGGAGCAGATAGGGCAGCTTCTGTCTGAAAACGGTGATCTTCGGGCCCTTTTCTGCAGCAACTGCAGAGGCATTTCAGAACGGAGTGCATTTTTTAAAATTTTTGTTCCATTCTGATGAACTAAAGAAAATAAAATTAAGGTGTCCACCTCTCACAAACAGTGACCTCCAGGTCGGAGGGGCAGGAGCGCCCTCCCAGCCATGGTCCTGTTGCCACAGAGCTGCGACGGCCTCAGACTGGGCATGGGACCTGGCGCGGAGCAGGGCGTTGGCCATGCCACCTGCCCAGGCAGAGGGACACAGAGCCAGGACTACCGTAGGGTTTTTAATGGAGTCAAATCCACGTGGTTTGTATTTTTTCCCTTTAATCTTGGGCATTTTGTTTCTCTTTCTGAGAACGTAACTTGACTACAGAGCCAATAATCATATAAAAAGTGCAGCCGTAAACTCTGTACAGTTTTATATACATTCGCAATGTACTTTTGCTGCCTTCTAGATTATTTACTTTGCAACATATTACTGCATAGTTGTAAATAACTTATGTACTGTAACATCACTTTCAGTGTAAAGAAATAAATTTTTAAAAATGACATTTTCTCAAATGTTTTAATTCTAAATGTTGCAATACACAATGTGGTTGCCGTTTATTCAATGTTAGATGTGTGTGTGTGTGTGTGTGTGTGTGCGCGTGTGTGTTGCATTCAAAATGTCAACACTAATGTGGAAATATTCTAAAGCCATATAATGCTTTTGATTTGTCTTTATTAGTTGAAGATTTGATTTTGTACCATCATAATAAAACAATGGTTAGATTCAAATAAAATTTATCATCATATATCACCTTAATAGTAATAAAAACATCTAAGTATTACTTATAAGGATATATATAAATAAAGACACAAATATATCCATAAACTCTAAATGTATTTAATTATTACAGCAATAATATATGATCAATAATAATAATAACCTTGAGAACAAAAAGAAGCCCTAAAGAAATTAAAAGTTTGTAATCCTACTATGCAAACCTTACCACTATTGAAATTTTATTTTCTTTCTTTTTAAACATATGTAAAAATATGTGCAACTTTTGTCTATCAAACTTTCTATCAATCTATCTAAAAATAATTACCCAAACCAAAATAGTAATAGTGCTGATGTTAAGAAACTATGTACGTGTGTGTGTGTGTGTGTGTGTGTGTGTGAACATATATTTGCTTTAACTAAAATGGATCAGACCTCCAAGAGGCATTCTTAAAAGGTAAAGGGAGTCCTCTCCACTCCACACGCTCTTTCATATATCTTACTCCCTGAAATGAGGCTCAAATCATTGGTTCTGTCAATTGCACTGGACAATGAGAATGGAGGCCGCATCTGACTTCCTGGTCCTGGGACTGTTTGAACTATACATACAACATTTTTAAAGTTTTATATATGTATATTTTATATAATCTACATATACGTATTATATAGATGATAATTCTCCCTTTTTATCTCTCTATATGTCCTCTAATCTTAAATATACAGTTCTGATATGTTATTAGAAAGAGAAGAGTCTACCTAACCATAACAGAATGTTTATTTTCCTAATGAAATAATTTTACATGATCCTAAATATGAATTCATGAGATCATTATTTCTAAGCTACATATTTCCAAAATGTTTTTAACTCACCATTTAAGATATTTGTGTAATAATTTTAATCTCATTCAACTTCCAGCCATATAAATTGGTATAGCTCTCATCCATCAGCAAATTATGAAAATATAATTATCCCTGCACAGTAATCACTATTTTAATGTTATTTTTGCAGCTGTGCTAATATGAATTTATGGACTTTTGAGTTTGTTTGTTTTTTCTCCTATGGAGAAAGTCACACAAGCTTGATAAGTTATAACAGGAAACATGTCAGTTCTATAAAGATACACACATACACAAGATTCAAAATAGTATTCGATTTCCTTGAGGACTTGCACCCGAAAAAAGAATGCACTTCCTCAGTCAAATATGATTAAATCCGTAACTCATTGTACATCATTACTTGATGTATCTTCCTCAAAATATAATGAAAACCTCCATTCATATAAAAACTCTAAATGACACTCTATTTCATGGTTAAAGAGACTTCTAAGAAATTCAGTACCTCTGAAAATCACAAATACATTAAAGAACTTAACAGCACTTACATGTTAATAACTATAATTCAAAAACTCATACTTGATTAAGTGATAATAGACATCATTGATCATTCAATTCATTGTGAATTCTGAGATTTATTAAATTGTTTATATTGTTAACAGTTATTAACATTGTAAATAACACAAACCCAATTGACTATTTTATCATTTAAATCTCCACAATAAACAAAATCATTCCTACTCAAATGCCTGATTATTTTAATGGAGATAAAGTAATCTCTCAAAAATCTTGGTGGGCACATTTGTTTTCTAATGAGAATTATCATTATGTATTTTTAATTGTGATATATTTATCACTATCTCAATGATGTCATTATCCTATAATTTTGATTATCGTGAACCTTTTGATTATCATACAGGACTCCATGAACTCCAACTTCCCGTTCAATTATTGAAAACAATCTTAAAACCATGTAGAAGCTAATTAGAAGACAGCATGAATAGCCAGAATTAATATAAATAATATCAATGGTTCATGTTCTCACAGCATGATTCTGTTAAACACTTACTATAAATAACCACATGGTTTTTTTTCTTTAAGGGTTACTGGGAAAATATGCTTATAGAATGATTTCCTGTATTACAAAATTACAAGCAAATCATTCCACTTTTCTGTATAATTCTGCTGCAACCGAATTAAAGTTCACTTTCTCCATCTATTGTTGCAACACTGAAGTTTATGGATGTCATGTGCATTGTGCTATAACTCCAGAGAGTATCAGGTTAACTAGAAAGAAGACAGCAATTACATAGGTACTTAGTATGGGTTCAAGTTCATAAAAATTGCATTTTAGGAAGAAGAAACCGTAACAACTAAGATGATTTTATGACGATAACAAAATTAAAATTCTAAATTATACTTAAAAGAAGTAGCAGGATGCTAGGGAACAAAGATCACTGACAGCCAAGAAATGTAAATTCATATATAAACCAGCTGTGTGATAAGGGGCAGGCCATTTTAACACCTGAATCTTCAGTTATCATTTTTCTGTACTATTGGAGAGTAGAGTTAAATTATATCAATAAGAGCAATTTCCATATAAATTAACCAAATAAATAGAGAAAAATAGCAAGATAAAGTTACAAATCACAATAACTTCAAAGGCTGAGATTCCTCAAAGGGATTTTTTTTTTTTTTTGAGACGGAATCTCGCTCTATCGCCCAGGCTGGAGTGCAGTGGCGCAGTCTTGGCTCACTGCAAGCTCCGCCTCCCAGGTTCAAGCAATTCTCCCCCCCAGCCTCCTGAGTAGCCGAAACTACAGGCGCCCACCACCGCGCCTGGCTAATTTTTTTGTATTTTTAGTAGAAACGGGGTTTCACAGTGTTAGCCAGGATGGTCTTGATCTCCTGACCTCGTGATCCGCCTGCCTCTGCCTCCCAAAGTGCTGGGATTACAGGCGTGAGCCACTGCGCCCGGCCAAAGAGATTTTTTTGACAGATAATTTAGTGTCCTTGAAGCCTCAATGAAATTCTAACATTGAACTTAAGGAAAAGAATACCTGAAAAAAAAGATTTCTTTTGAAAACAAGGTTTGAAACTTATACTCAGTGTGAAAGATATGTAGTAATTTAATATTTATGTAATATATAGGTGCTTAAAATGCATTCAAAGATCAGTATTTAGGCAAATAAACATTTATTTTAAGTGTTTTACTTCTTATTTTAAAAAGATAATTTCATCTCTCAAATAGTCACATTTCTATCTTACTAATATCTGACTACTCTAGAGTTTACAGCTACTATAAAAGACTATGTTTGAATATGTAATATAATAAAAAAATTTAAAAACTAGATTATTTTAATGTAAGAATTGATATAAAAATAGTTTCAACACTATAAAGTATTTTAGTAAGAAAAGTAAGAAAGAGATATTTCGTTTACTAAACATATCCAGGCTTAAATTAATATTTGTTTGTTAAATATTTTTAAATAGCCTACTGAGAAATAATATGTATAATATAAAACAACACAATACAAAATAATTTCCAAAGATAAACAGATGGATCAGAAGCCTAAATGAAAAAAGTAGTAATTATATATATATCAGTAGTTACATATGGGTAAGTTACAGCATATGTGCAAAGATTAATATGCAATTTAAATGAATAGAGAGTCAGGCATGGTGGCACATTCCTGCAGTCCTAGCTTCTAGGAGACTAAGGCGGGAGGATCACTTGACCCCAGGTGTTCAAGTCCAGACTGGGCAATATAGCAAGATCCCACATCTAAAAAAAAAGACAGAAAGAAATTCTAGATTCATTCCTACCTTAAAAAGTTATTTTAATGTTTAAGGAGATATATGAAAAACAATATTGACACAGGAAGTTTCAGAAGAAGTTAGAAAAATTATGGGAGCTAAATTATCAAAAATAAAGTATCAAAATAAGAAAGTAGAATTCAATATAAAAATATGTATATGAAAAAGTGAGTTTTTAAAAACAAATCAAGGAGTAAGAACTAAGTATATACACACAGATATACATGTGCTATATATATACACATATATATATTTAGTAGAGCATACCTAATATTCTGTAAAAGCAATATTTACATTTAGTTTACACATAATTTTACATCTTATTATTATTTATTTAATGCATTCCTTTTTTAAAAAAATTATGTATAATATTACACAAGGCCATTCTGAATTCTGTTTCCAATCTTGATACATGTGTGATTTAAGTCTAATTAATTATATCATTTGTTTGGTAACCTCTTGCTTCTTTCCCAACACTTTTTTCTAGAAATATTTCTAGTAATATATAAGACATTATGGTTTGACTTTCAATTTTGACTTTGTCTACATTTTAAAAAATATTTTCTCTATGACAGTGTCAGCAAACTATGGACCTCAGGCTAAATCCAGCCTTTGCCTGATTTTGTAAAATTTTATTGGAGCAGGATTTCTAATTTGTTTAAGTATTTCATTACAAAGATTAAGTAGTGACAACCGATTTCATTTTATTTTAGCCTGAAAAGGCTAAAATATTACTATTTAGTCCTTCAGAGAAGAAAAAAAACTGTTTTACAAACTGTTTTAGGAGATTATGCCAATTTTGTTTTCCACCTTCAATTTCTCATGTTATATTTTTAATTTACAGAGCATGCTTTGTTTCCTGCTCTTTCTTCCAAAAGCAAGATTTTTCTTGCTCGATGGAAGCACGTACTTCCAATGTCACTAAAAAGAGTGTTCCTTACATTGTTTAATCTGTTTAATTTTGCTTACATATATTCTGTATCTTCTGACTTATTTTATTTGTTTCATTCTGACTTTAATGTCAGAACTTTTCTTCAAATGGAAACTTTATTGTTCAGTCCACTTATTAGTAAGAGTGAGGCATTAAATTCTGATTAAAAACTGTTCGTGTGGTTGTGGATGTGCATGTGAATATGAGTTGGAGGATTATTAACAAGCACACTTTAGCACAACTGTAGTAAAACTTTTCTTTTTGGGGGGATGAAGGGGAGTGGTATCCAACAATATGTCTTTGTACTTAAGTACATGTTAATTTCATTATGCCTTCTTTTTATCTGAGATAATTCCTTTCTGCAAGAGGAGATTCTACTCACTGCATTCAGTCTTAATGGATCTGAAATTTAGGCTAGGGAAAAGTCAACCACTCTTCAGATGGATCACAAAGCCAATCTTCATGCTATCCTCTCCTTCCATATCCACTGACTCTTCATCTTTTGCTCTTCTTGAAGTTGACACAGAGTGACTCCATTACAATATACATATATAAACATATATATACATTAACATATAATATATATGTTCTTTATTATATATAATCGTATATTTATGTATATGTAAATATGTATTTGTGTATATATTTGCTCCATTAAAATATATAAATATATAATTACATATTTAAATATATTATATATTAAATATACATTGACATATTTATTTTTTTAATGGAATGACTAGGTATCAACTTCAAAAAGAGCAAAGGATGAAGAGTGAGTGGATGTGGAAGAAGAGGATAGCACGATGGTTGACTTTGTGAACTGTGTGAAGATTGGATGACTTTTCCCTAGCCTAAATTTCAGATCCATTCAGACTGAATGGAGTAGGAAGAATCTCCTCTTGCAGAAAGAAATTATCTCAGAAAAAAGAAGACATAATGAAATTGACATGTACATAAGCACAAAGACATATTGTTGAATACTACTCCCCTTCCTCCCTGCAAAAAGAAAAGTTTTACTACAGTTGTGCTAAAATGTACTAGTTAATAATCCTCCAACTCATATTCACATCCACAACCACATGAACCATTTTCAATCAGAATTTAATGCCTCATTCTTACTACAAAAATACAGAGTATAAACCTTCTGAATACTGTTTTTGTTTGGGAGAGTATGTGGTAGAAAGAGGAGAGATTCATGTGAAGATGACTATAGGAATAATTATTTTCTAAAAGAAAGCTTTACAAATGCCCTTGTTTTTGGCACCAGACTGTAGACAAATCTCCAAGACCTGAGACTTCCAAAGGCGATTGCTTCTGGCGGAGTGTTGGCTTGTTCCTGGATTGCTTGGGATTTGCATGTGGCTGGATTATGTGAGCATTTCTTTCTGGAGCACTTAGGTTGCCAATTGTGTCTCTATATTCATTCAGGTCCGGTCCCACTGTCTGCTTTCCATTATCTAAAAATTTGTTGAACCACTTTATCTACTGACATCCACTCTCTGATTCTGTTGGAAAACCTTATTATTTTACTGCCATTTTAATTAGCTGTTTAGTTAAAGAGGTGGGGATAAAGGCATCAGTTTAAACCTTATATACTTCTTCTAAAAATAAAAACATCTATAATAGTTTGTATATTACTATATAAGTAAAACAAAAGTAATAACAGCATGGAGAGAAGATTCTGGAAAGACAGGGACCTGATTATATTTTCACTATTCAAACTTCTTAAACTCAAAGAACCAGTGTATCTCCTCTGGACCAACCAGTAACTGTGCTCAGGAGGCAATGAGGGCTCCTTGGAATTTCTGGGGTCTTGCAGATGAGAGAGTTTTTTTTTCCTGTGGGTAGCTACAAACCTAGAAAGAGAGTGATGATTAGGGGAACCTATGGATTCCAGAGCTATTCTAGTTAGTATTGAGTTCTGACACTTTTTTTTTGTTTGTTTTTTTAGAGAGAGTCTTGTTCTGTAGCCCTGGCTGGGGTGCAGTGGCCTGATCTCGGCTCATAGCAACCTCCGCCTCCTGGGTTCAAACAATTCTCCTGACTCAGCGTCCCAAGTAACTGGGATTACAGGCGCCCATCACAATGCCTGGCTAATTTTTGTATTTTTAGCAGAGACGGGGTTTCACCATGTTGGCCAGGCTGGTCTCGAACTCCTGACCTCAAGTGATCCACCCACCTCCGGCCCCCCAGAGTGCTGGGATTACAGGCACTTTAGCGTCAACCACCATGCCCAAGGAGTTCTGACATGCTTAAAGCTTTTGTAGCTTTTGCAACCCTTGTAAGGGAGTGGACCCTCAGGGTAAGTTTGATTAAAATAAGTGACACCTAGGAAAATATTTAAATATATATGTGTTTGTGTATGTTTGTGTTTATGTTATAAATGAATATAAGTCTTAAAAGCACCAAAGAGAAGAAATATATTATGGAAAGTATATTATGGAAAGCACATAATTGGCTGGGCACAGTGGCTTCTACCTATAATTCCAACAATTTGGGAGGATGAAGCCAGAAAGGATAACTTGAACCAAGTTTAAGATTACCCTGGGAAATACAGTGAGACTGAGTCTCTGCCAAAAAAAAAAAATTAGCCAAGCATGGTGGCAGTCATTTGTAGTCCCAGTTACTCAGGGGGCTGAGGTGGAAAGATCACTTAAGGCCTGTGGTCGAGGGTGCAGTGAGCTGTGATCACACCACTACAGTCCAGCCTAGGTGGCAGAGTAAGACCCTGTCTCAAAAATTTAAAAAACAGTGCATGATTATTATCTAATGCTCTGAAATTTAGAACATCTAGACTATCTACGGTTTAGCTGAGAAGAAATGTAAACTAACAATTATACTCCTAGTTAAGGAATATAGGAAAAGGTGTTTAGACATCCAAGGATGTAGAAATCTTGATAATCTTAATATTCCATCAGCTTCCTATTGTTACTTATACTAAATGTGATATCTGGGGAGCTGGGGCAGTGTTTTCAGTCCTCCTTGTACAATGTTAGCCCTCAGCTCTCCCAGAAACCCCTGCTCTTGCTCTCTTCCCTCTTTTTTTGGTAAGTTGTTAAGGCTGATTGCTCACTGCTAGTCTCATGACGGGACATCCGTGGTGCTTTGTTCCTTCTGGTTCAAACTTCTGTTAGTTTCCTACAGCTACTGTAACAAATTATCACAAAAGTAAAAATACACATTTGTTATTTTACAGTTCTCTATTTTCAAACCCCATAATTAGTCTCACTGAGACTAAAGTCACAGTGTCAGCAGGATCCAGTTCTTTTTGGAGCCCCTAGTGAGAGACAGGACTAGCTGGATTTCCTAGGCCCACTAAGAATCCCTCAGCCTAGCTGGGAAGGTGACCACATCCACCTTTAAACACGGACCTTGCAACTTAGCTCACACCCGACAAATCAGGTGGTAAAGAGAGCTCACTAACATGCTAATTAGGCAAAAACAGGAGGTGAAGAAATAGCCATCTTCTATTGCCTTAGAACACAGGGGGAGGGATAATGATCGGGATATAAATCCAGGCATTCCAGCAGGCAACTGACACCCCACTTTGGGTCCCCTCTTGTTGTATGGGAGCTCTATTTTCACTCTTTTCAATCTTGCAACTGCACACTCTCTGGTCCGTGTTTGTTCTGGTTCGAACTGAGCTTTAGCTTGTTGTTCACCACTGCTGATTGCCCTCATTGCAGACAACGCTGCTGACTTCCACCCCTCCGGATCCAACAGGGGGTCCACTGCACCTTCTGATTCAGCCAGGCAGTGCCCATTGCTGCTCCTGATCGGGCTAGAGGCTCTCCATCATTCCTGGGTGGGCGAAGTGCCTGGAGTTAGTCCCAATCAACTTGAGTAGAGCTATAACACACATCACATGGTCCAAGATTCCATTCCTTGGAATTCGTGAGGCCAAGAACCCCAGGTCACAGAACAAGAGGCTTGCTGCCATCCTGGAAGCGGCCATCACCCTCTTGGGAGCTCTAAGAACAAGGACCCTTCAGTAACACTACGGCAGTGGTCTCCAACCTTTTTGGCACCCGGGACTGGTTTCTTGGAAGACAACCCTTCTATGGACTACTGGGGATGGGGATATGGTTTCAGGATGATTCAAGCACGTTGCATTTATTGTGCACTTTTTTATCTATTATTTTTAAATACTCACCATAATGTTGAATGAGGGGGAGCCCTGAGCTTGTTTTCCTGCAACTAGATGGTCCCTTCTGGGGGTGGTGGGAGATAATGACAGATCAGGTATTAGATTCTTATAAGGAGCACAACCTAGATCCCTTGCACAGAGGAGTTCACAATAGCGTTTGTGCTCCTATGAGAATCTAATGCATGGCTGATCTGACAAGAGGTGGAGCTAGGCTTCGCTCACTCCCTTGCTGCTCACCTCCTGCTGTGCAACCAGCCCCCTTACAGGCCACAGATTTGTACTTGTCCATGGGCCAGGGGTTAGGGACTGTTGCTTTAGGAGAAGATTCATTTTCTAGCCTTTCCGGCTTCTGGAGGCCACCTGTATTCCTTGGCTGTAGCTCCTTCCACTACTTTCAAAAGCAGTAGCATAGCATTGACACATTCCCTTCACTGGCTCAGCTTCTATCATCACATGGTCTTCTTCTCCGCCTTTGATCCTCTTGCCTCCCTCCTAGGGGGATTATTGTGATTACACTGGGTTCATGGGTAATCCAGAGTAATCTGCCCATCTCAAAGTCTTTAACATAATTACATCTGCAAAGTTTCTTTTGCCAGTAAGGTAACATAGTCACCGTTTCTGAGAACCAGGATGAGGATATCTTTGGAGGGTGACCTCAATCTTAGTCAGGTCCTATGAACTTGGAGCTTGTGGATGGTGCCTTCTCAGCATTTATGTCCCTCTTCCTCTTGGCAGTCAAATTTTGCATGCTATCTATGGTGATTTGGGGCAGAAAGGGATTTTCTCTTTTACCCTTAACCCAGTGGTACAAGTCTTCTCCTTTGAATTGGTGCAGAATCCTGAGCTCATGATGTTGTCTTTCTCTCATTTTAAGCTTCTCCTTCAAGTAGTAGATCTTTGTCTGAGTCCTGGGAGGGAAAGAGGGTTTTCCACACGTCTTACAGTAGCAAATACATTTTAGCTTCTACCTCTCTCCCTAAAGCAGTGAGTGTTTCACAAATGGAGAGGAGGGAGGGTTTGTTGCTCATTCCCTGTCAGCTCAAAAGTTTTGACTCGTATGAAGGAAAAGTACAGGGCAACAGGTGGTGGTTTGCTGTTCTATAGTTGCACCTCATCACCTCCAACATGGTACATCTCCAAGGCAAAGTTTGGGCTGAGGGAGTAGGATTCTCTTTGATCCCCTAACTTGAGTCACATTTTTAAGACATTGGTCCTATTAACATGTTGAGCCAGATAAATCTTTTGTTGTGGTGTGCTGTCTTGAACATTTTAGCATATTTAACACAATCCCTGATCTCTACCCACTAGATGCCAGGAGTACTTTTTTACTTTTTATTAATTATCTATTCCTCGATAACAAATTACCACAAATATAGGACCTTAAACATCCACACACACACACACATACACACACTTATTATATCACAGTTTCTGTAGGTGAGAAGTCTGTGCACAGATTGATTGAGTCCTCTGCTCATGGCTTATAAGACTACAGTCAAAGTGTTGGAGAGTCTATGTTCTCATCTGGAGCTCAGGATCCTCTTTTTTTTTTTTTTTTTTGAGACGGAGTCTCACTATGTCGCCCAGGCTGGAGTGCAGTGGCCAGATCTCAGCTCACTGCAAGCTCCGCCTCCTGGGTTTACACCATTCTCCTGCCTCAGCCTCCCGAGTAGCTGGGACTACAGGCACCCGCCACCTCACCTGGCTAGTTGTTTTGTATTTTTTAGTAGAGACGGGGTTTCACCCTGTTAGCCAGGATGGTCTCGATCTTCTGACCTCGTGATCCGCCCGTCTTGGCCTCCCAAAGTGCTGGGATTACAGGCTTGAGCCACTGCACCCGGCCAAGTATCCTCTTTCAAGTTCACAGAGTTATTGACAGAATGCAATTCCTAGAAGTTATGGAACAGAGACCCTCTACTCTATAAACTGCTCATAATTCCTTGCCATGCAGCTCTCTCTGTGTGCTGTGCATATCATATCATAGCAGCTTGCCTCTGGAAGGCAAGCAAGAAAGAGAGACACTCACTCCTTTGGTGATGTGGTTTTGACTTTTGTCCCCACCCAAAGGACATCTCAAACTGTAATCTCCATAATCCCTATGTATCTGGGGAGAGACCTGCTGAGGGGTAATTGGATCGGGGGTAGCTTCCCCCATGCTGTTGAGTGAGTTCTCAAGAGATATGATGGTTTTATAAGGAGCTCTTCCCCACCTCACTCCACACACTTCTCTCTGCTGCTACCATCTGAGAAGGTCTAAACTTGCTTACCCTTCATCTTCTGTCATGATTGTAAGTTTCCTGAGGCCTCCTCAGCTATACAGCACTGTGCGTCAATTAAACATCTTTCCTGTATAAATTACCCAGTCTCGGTTATTTCTTTATAGCAATATGAAGAAATATTATAGGTATTACAATAGAAATATAGTTTTTCTTTATAGTAAAAGTGGACTAGGGCAGTAAACTGATATTACAGAGAGTGGGGCACTGCTATAAAGATACTTGGAAATGTGAAAGAGACTTTGCAACTGCATAACAGGCAGAAGTTGGAACAATTTGAAAAGCTCAGAAGAAGATAGGAAGATGTGGGAAAGTTTAAAACTTCATTGAGACTTGAATGGTTTTATCCAAAATGCTGATAATGATATGGACAATGAAGACCAGGCTTAAGTGGTCTCAGATGGAGATGAGGAACTGATTTGGAACTGGAGCAAAGGTCACTTGTTATGATTTATCAAAGAGATGGTGGCATTTTGCTCCTGCCCTAGAGATGTGTGAAACTTTGAACTTGATAGAGATGATTTAGAGTATCTGGTGAAAGAAATTTATAAGCAGCAAAGCATTAAAAAATTGACCTTGGTGCTTTTAAAAGTATTCAGTTTTATGCATTCACAAAGAGATGGTTTAAAATTGGAACTTATATTTAAAAGGGGAGCAGAGCATAAAAATTTGGAAAATGTGCAGCCTGATGATGTGATAGAAAAGAAAAACTAGCTTTCTGGGGAGGAATTCAAGCCAGTTCTATAAATTTGCTTAAGTGACTAGGAGCAGAATGTTAATCACCAAGACAATGGGGAAAATGTCTCCAAGACACGTCAGATACATTCATTTCAGCCCCTCCCATCATAGTTCCAGAGGCCGAGGAGAAAAAATGGTTTTGCAGACATGGCCCAGGTCCCCCACTGCTCAGTGCCATTTCAGCTTCAGTTGTGGCTAAAAGAGGCCAAGATACAGCCTGAACAGTTCAGGGTGAATGCCCCAAGATTTGGTGGCTTCCAAGTGGTGTTGAGCCTGCAAGTGCACAGAAGTCAAGAATTGAGGTTTGGGAACCTCTGCCTACATTTCAGAGGCAAGATGGAAACATTTGGATATCCAGGCAGAAGTTTGCTTCAGGAGCAGAGCCCTCATGAGGAACCTCTGCTAGGGAAGCGTGGAGGGAAACGTGGGGTTAGAGCCCCCACACAGAGTTCCCACTGGAGCACTGCTTAATGGAGCTATGAAAAGAGGACCAGTGTCCTCCAGCCCCCAGAATATGCTATACATCTAGAAAAGGCACAGACACTCAATGTCAGTCTTTGAAAGCAGCCAGGAGGGTAGCTTTACCCTGCAAAGCCATAAGAACAAAGCTGCTCAAGATCGTGTGAGCCCACCTCTTGCATCAGCATGACGTGGATTTGAGGTATGGAGTCAAAAATGATAATTTCAGAGTTTCAAGATTTAATAACTGCCCTGCTGGATTTCAGACTTGCATGGGGCCTGTAGCCACTTTGTTTTGGCCAATCTCTTAGTTGGAACAGGTGTATTTACCCAATGTC
Organism: Colobus angolensis palliatus; assembly: GCF_000951035.1. NCBI lineage: Eukaryota > Metazoa > Chordata > Mammalia > Primates > Cercopithecidae > Colobus > Colobus angolensis. The sequence goes on from NW_012113919.1 coordinate 4,371,668, forward strand.
TGTATTTCAATTAAATCTTGGAAGGAACGAACTCGTTTTTTTTTATTTTACTTGTTCATAGCTGGAAGGGACTTGCCCTGTCACAGATAAGACTTTGAACTGTGGATATCTGAGTTAATGCTGGAATGAGTTAAGACTTTGGGGGACTGTTGGGAAGGCATGATTGTTTTTTGAAATGTGAGGATATGAGACCTCAGTGGGGTCAGGGGTGGAATGATATGGTTTGGATTTGTGTCCCCATCCAAGTCTCTACTTGAATTTTAATCCACATAATTCCTATATGTCTGGGAAGAGAACTGGTGGGAGGTGATCGGATAATGGGGGCAGCTTCCCATGCTTTTCTCATGATACTGAGTGAGTTTTCATGAGATCTGATGGTTTTATAAGGGGTTCTTCCACTTTGCTCCACACACTTCTGTCTGTTGCTGTCATGTGAGAAGATACAAGCTCGCTCCCCTTCACTTCCCACCATGATTGTAAGTTTCCTGAGGCCTCCCCAGCCATGCTGAACCGTGAGTCAATTAGGCCTATTTCCTTCATAAATTACCCAGTCTTGGTTATTTCTTTATAGCAATGTGAAATTGACTAATACACTTGGCTAATATGGAGACTTACGTAATGAAACAGTCATGAAAGTGAAATCCCATTTCCTTTCCCACACTGTTTGCTAGAAACAAACACAGATCTCACTCTCACTCAAGGCAGAAAGGTCATAATACACAGGTGCAGATCAGTGGGGATAATATTTCCTGTAGTGTTATGATATATGTTGATTTTTCTCTATGGTTTCTGGCTTATAACTGCCAAAACCCTTGCTCCAGTCTTTTGTTATAATGTTGGGTGTGTTAGCCTCAGAATGGACCTCTGACCTTGTCCTGCCCTCCTGTGACCTTCTCTGACCCTCCTCTGACATTCACCTGCCCCAAGGCAAGACTTTAATGTTACCCTGCCTTTCTAATTACGGGTCTTAAGACCCTCCCTTGAAAGTATCCCACCCTATACTGTGGGGGAAGGAATGAAGATGCCATGAAGCTTCCACAACAACCAACGAAGGGATCAGAGAGCTTCTGGATAGCTGAACACGTGGAAGTTCCTGGAGGGTGGCCTGCCTGGGGAGGGCGTGGAAGCTTAGCGCCCCTTCCCACATATATATCTCTTCATCTGTATGCTTTATGATGACTTGGTAAATGTTAAGTGTTGCTGTAAGCCACTCCAGACAATTAATTGAACCCAAAGAGTGGATCATGGGAACCCCAAAGTGAATCCGGTTGGTCAGTAGTTTCAAAGGACTGGAGTTGTGACTGGTGGGGTGGGAAGGCAGGTTTTCGGACTGAGCCCTCAACCTGCAGTATATGACACTATCTCTGGGTAGATAGTGTTGGAACTTAGTTGGAGGAACCCATTTGGTATCTACTGCATGGGGTGTGGAAAAACACACACGCACACACACATACGATCACAGAAGTCTTCTATGTTGATGAATGTTGTGATGAGCGAGTATAAGAAAACATGGTTAAAGAGAATTTTTCTTACATACTCCTCATCCCTAGTTGTGAAAACTAAAAATGTATTCAGACATTGTGAATGGACCCTGAAGAGTAAAATTACTCTGGGTTGAGAACCATTGATATAACTTAATACATTTGATCTTTTGGGCTCTTAATTAAGCTGATTTCTTTTTAATGGCTTTTATTCTTCTTTTTATGGCAAAGATAAAGAAGTTTATATGTTCCATCTCTCCTGTGAGGGATTTGGAATTCAGTTACTTGGAATTCAGTTTACTTGGTTTCCTGTGACCTCAATTGGATGGTGGCTTCAATACATATATATGATATTGTATATAATCTAGAGTTTATCATTCCTAATAAAGGACCAATATTCCCCTGTGACTTTCTATATCCTATAGCAGTGGAAACTCCTAAAAATATGGCTTTCTGATATTTTATGTCATAAAAGGTGAAAAATGAAGGCCAACTATTAATATGGACACTGGAAACATTCATTATTATACTGTTACAGATATTTGCCAATAACTAATGTGGTTACTGAACTAGGGAGTGGCAGGGCTTAAATACAAAAAGGGTTTCTACTCTAAAGTATCTCATGATCTGAAATTTTGTGATCTGTAATTAATGTCTACCGTAATAGAAGGATAACTCACATAATGAAGAAGGTTACTTTTCCCTGGCATTTCTAGAAGGCAGAATAATGAAAACTGAACTGATTTTTCTGTGCTACCATTAATGAATATAATTTGTCTTACTTTATGATTTTGAAAAATTTATTTCAATTAATGATACCCCTTTTTTCATAGATCAAACATTTCAAGGATCAGCATGGGAAGCTTAGCTTCCAAGATCACTTTGCTCTTGATAGCATTCAGTCCTCCATGTGCTCTCAGATGGAGGGCCTCAGCTTGTCACCAGATATTGTTGATCTGCCACACTCAGGTTCTTGACATGTGTATCTCTTCAACATGGCAGCTTGTTTCATCAAATGATGGAGACTGAGAAGTCAACAGAAGCTATTTGCATTAAACAATCAATATAGTTTTAAAAATGATGTTTGTTATTGGCCAATTGTGTTTTCCAAAGATTCATATGCAGAAGCCCAATGTTTTGTATTTGTAAACAGAGTCTATAAGCAGGTAATAAGGCTGAGATTATAAGGGTCTCATTCCATAGGACTATTGTCCTCATAAGAAGAGGAAGAGACACCAAGGAATGCTCTCTCTCCACACAAACATAGAAGAAGATGATGTGGTTTGGATTTGTGTCCTACCTAAAACTCACGTTGAGTTGCAATCCACAAAGTGGAAAGTGGGGCCTGGTGGAAGGTGAGTGGATCATGAGGGTGGTTTCTAATGCTTTAGCACCATCCCCCTAGTACTGTCTCATGATAGAGTACTCAGAAGATCTGGTTGTTTAAAGTGTGTGCCACCTCCCCACTTTCTCTTCCTCCTGCTCCAGCCATGTGAAGTGCTGGCTGCCCCTTTGCCTTCCACCATGATTGTAAGTTTCCTGGGGCCTTCCTTAGGAAACTTCCTGACAGCATGCCTCCCATACAGCCTGCAAAACCATGAGCCAATTAAGTCTCTTTTGGTTTTATTCTACCCAATCTCAGCTATTTCTTTATGGTAGTGCAAGAATGGAGTAATGCAGAGGCCATATCAAGACATAGTCAGAAGGCAGCCATCTACAATGAAGGAAGACAGCCCATTAGAAACCAACCCTGATGGCATCTTGATAGTGGACCTAGCCTCTAGAAATGTGGGAAAATAAATTTATTTTGTTTATGCCACCTACTCTATGGCATTTTGTTACGGTAGTTCAAGTAGAATAATACATTGTTGAATGTGAAAATCTAAAGTATTTGTATATAAAAGTGTTGCACTATAGTAATATTGTATTAGTTCGTTCTCACACTGCTGATAAAGACATACCTGAGGCTGGACAACTTACAAAAGAAAGACGTTTAATGGTCTTACAGTTCCATGTGACTGGGGAGGCTTCACAATCACGGTGGAAGGTGAAAGTCACATCTCACATGGTGGCAGACAAGAGAAGAGAGCTTGTGCAGGGAAATGCCCCTTTTTAAAACCATCAGATCCTGTGAGACTTATTCACTAGCAACAGAACAGCATGGCTGACCTGCTGTTGACAGGCAGAAAGACCTGCCCCCATGATTCAATTACCTCCCACCAGGTCCTTTTCACAACACATGGGAATTCAAGATGAGATTTGGGTGGGGACACAGCCAGACCCTATCAAATATCTATATGAATACTGGCATTTCCCAGCATATTTTTTATTTACTTGAAAAAGTGAAGACTTTTAATATTTTTCATGTTCATGAACATTTCCCATAATATTATTTTAGATGAAGGCCTAGATTTATCAATTTACATATGTGTATCACACAAAATTTCCTAGATTTTTCTAGCCATTAGAAATGTGTCCATACATACTAGAAAACTTGTACTTTAAGAACACATTGAAACCACTCAGAAAAAAAAAAAAAGAAAATGTGTGATGTTACTAATATTATCATGTAGAACAGAATAATAGAAACATGCTAGGATGAATATTATAAAATTGACTTTCTTTTTGGTCAAAAAAGTGTATTATTCAACCTAACACAATAAAAAAGTGTTATTTTTCAGTCATAATATTGATGTTACTTTTAAATCAGGTTTGAATAGGTGACATTTGAAGCTGAGTATGATACTACAAATGTAAAAATCTCACAATTTTTCTACATCAATCCATTTTTTGGAAATATCAATGCGATATATCATTTTAAAAATGTCTTTTTAGGCATATTTACTATTTTTCTTATACATTGCTTTGCAGTCGATGCCTGCAATTACAAATCTGGGGCAGTGTTAGTTACAGGGAAAGGTAGAATAGAAACAAGCATGGGATTTGAATGTAGACACAAATAAAAGAGAAAGCGGCGTGATGCAAATTAGCAGATTTCTGCTTTATTCTTTTAGAATACCTATCTTCTTTTTCATTGATCTTTATGATTTTTTCATGTTTCCTGTAATGCTTTTTGTGCCATTTACTTTTTCCTGCGTTATACTAACAACAAATGTTACATGAAATATATATTATCTGAGTAGCTGCAACTTAGAGTATTCGCTGTCAAGCATGAGCATGATAGAACAATATTTTGTCCCTTTTTTTGTTTCTCTCTTTATCACTATCCTCTTTCTTTCCTTGGAGCTCAAACCATAAAGTCCATTTGTTAATGTCTCTCCTAAGGCAACAACTTTCAGTTTCAAGCCGATGTTATCTGTGCCACTGCCTTTTTCTACCATAATATACTGAATTAGTTTCAAATTGGCTGAAAACCTCTTGTTGTCTGTTCCTATAACTGAACTTTCCAGAACCCATCACAATTTTTTTATTCTTCCTAGTGGGAACTAACCCTTGGGATTTGTTCTCCTTGAGCTTTTAAATTTATTTTGTAAAGGTTTTCCCCTACAGTGGCTTATACCTTGGTTGACCCAGATTTATGGTAGAGTTAACATTCTTGTCACTTTCCTTATGGTATTTGTTTGTTACTGTACTGAAAATCCAATAATAGAAAACTTATTTTTATTTAAATAAGTATTTACAGACTTCAATGAGAAAATTGAAAATAAAATTAATCTTAATCTCGATTCAGACTATTAATCCTAAATATCAACACAAAGTATTTTTCAATTTTTGGTTGTAGCTTTTAGCATATCTATCTTCTTTATTAAAAAAGATAACATAATATTACCTAACTATATAGATTTCTTGATACCTCTTTTATTTAAATGAATTAAAATTTCTTCTTAGATTCTACTCTTAAGTAAGATTTTTTTAACAACATCATCTTTGGGCATTCAAAAATGAGTTGTTAAAAATAACAATGCAATTCTGAGGAGGAAGGAGTGCATAGTGCATGACTGCTTTTGCCTCAATGTTGGTGAGTCTTGATAGACCACTGGACATGTTGAGAGCATTTGAATTTATAAAATGACTAACTAGAAATAATGGATATTTTGTGAGATTCATTCTTCCATCCAAGGATGAAAGACATTTGATCCTGGTGACTGTACCATACTGAACTTCTGCAACAATATCTGATAGCAAAGGATAATAAAATGAAATAAACAAAACTCTTTAACCTGATGCCTTGATTAAAGAAGCTCAATCTTTTCATCTCATGGACTCTCAGATAACAGAGTACTCCCGTGAATTTTAGCAGATTATTTTGGTATGAATACCTTAGTACTGATTTCGAGGTATACTTAATGTAAAATAATATGTCAAATAAAAACAACTCTTCACTTCCAGTGAGTGAAAAGATTTTTGCATTCACATTATGGTGAAAAATCTTACTACAGAGAGTGCTTGCAAAGCCTGAGACAGGCATTTGTCTAGGAAAGTAACAAATCAATGATATTTTGGCTTCAAGTTCGACCTCATTTAGCATAATCCATTTTCGTCTTCTCTTAACCACTGTGAAAGATAAAAGAGTAAGAGAAAGGGAAGTTAAAAGTAGAGGTGGTCCTCTTTAAGAAAATGAATCCTATATTGAAATCAATGTGTAATCACAGTCTTTTTGCTTATCAAGAGAGAAGACACCCAAGGGTTGCATGCGTGTGAAGGTGAGAGAATGTCTCTTAGTCTGCCATTAACTAATGGCTTAAAGAAAAACATGAGCTTAAGGCCTAAGATTATATATGTATCCCTGAATCATTCTCCATGTAAGATATTTCTACTCCTGTGAATTGGGAGCCAAAATATCCCCAGCAATATTCAAACTCCAAATATCATTGTATCAAAACATATCTGTATCAGTGTCTATATCTGGAGAGTGTGGTTATAATCAGAGCTGAGACCTGGATTCAGTGAAAGTGTCTTGTTGATTGCATAATAAGCTTTCTACATCGATGAGAATTCTGTCTCTCTTATAGCAACTGCAAGAGGGACAAACAGTAAGCAGAACATTCGCATCAAATATATTTCACAGTTGTAGTTTCCTTTCTGTCTGTTAATACATCCTTGCTTTCAAACAATAGGATGTTCCCATTTCTCCAATATACAAGATCTACAAACTTCCAACTATAGCACATTTTATCTATTTTGAGTGTTTTCACAGTTGTTTTATGCTGTGTATAGGTGGGCTGGAGGGCTTTTTTTTAATAGGAAATTACGAAAACAACCTAACTCCTATAGAATAAAGTAATATTTGCAGAATAGTGTTCAAAGATTTTAGTTACATTGAGTTTTTGGAAAAAAATAATAATAAAATGTATGTGGGAAATGCATAAGCAAAATGTTTTACATTAAAAAATTGAGTTTTAGAATCTTGGCTTTTAATCATTGTGGTTAGGAGTCCTGTATCATAACCATTTTAAATAGCACATTTAACCCAATATAAGCAACAAATATTATCAGATTTCATTTATTCTAATCATCTCAAAATATTTGTTTAAAATGCTATTATATTTAACTGCTTAACCTCAGTGGACAATAAAAAATTTAAGAAAGGTTTAAACCCACAGTTGTTGCAAAGCAGGACAAAGACTCTTTCTGGAAGACAGGCAGTGCTGTCTGTTACTGCAACCCAGTCCAAAACTCCTGCTGCTTACCACAAAAGAGCCAATAAGTCGAGACACAGGAGTTCGAGCAGGGAAAGCAGATTTATTTTAGGGGGCCAGCACACTAAGATGGTGATGGACTAGTGTCCTAAATAGCCATGTTAAGCTATTAGGATTTGGGGCTCCTTTTATGTTAGGAAAAGGGGGAAGACTGAAGGGGTGAAGCTCAAAAAGTGAACAGTGACCACAGACATCTGGGCGGCACTGAGGGAAAATTTCTTTTTCCTTGGCCAGGCCACAGTGCTTTTATAAGCTTATAACATTGTCGTTAGTGTGTACAGCCTCCTTAGCTCCTCGGGGGTTAGTTTTGGCAAGGGACTACATTGCATCCTTGCTTTAAAGTTAAACTATCAACTAAATTCTCCCCAAAGTTAGCTTGGCTTAAGTGCAGAGATAAACAAAAGCAGTTAACCTAAAAGTTATCATGGCGGTGGGGGAGGGGCGTGATGTTAGGAGCAAAATGGGATTAGTTGTGCTAGGCCTCCTTTTCACTGTTCCATACCACTAAAGAGGCAATGTCATGTGGCTCCTGTTAATACCAGGTTAGCAGAACCATTTCAAGATTAGAAGACTAAGTGCAACACCCAAATGGGAGGTAGTATTTTTTAAATGTCCAGAACGATCTAAGAAGCAATGTATTGCTGCTAATCAGCAGATACTTTGGGTGGCTATGACATTATGTTTTGGTTTACACAAAGTTGAGCCAAACATATATTATTTTTATGGCAGTTTATGCTCAGCTGTGGCAAAAAAAGGTAAGTAACCATATTATCAAATAAAAGCCATGATTTGTTAATGAATAGACTGGTGCAAACACCAAAACAGACTGTTTTGTGAGGATAATGCAATATGAATCAGCAAACTTTTGTATGTCCAAGCTATATAAACTTTATAGTGTCATTCATTATGTCTTTGTGAATCCTAGGGTCATAGCACCATAAGGCTTGTAGACATTGAAATTTATATAATGTGTTTAACAATAAAAAGACATTGGGACCAGTTAAATTTAACTAAGTTTATTTGTAAGAGAAAAAAAGGTTGTAGAACTAGGCAGCATTCAAGACCAAAGATGGTTGAAAATGATTCTCACCTACAACAAGGTGAGCTCTATTTATAGCAAGAAAAATAAGAAATGATGTACAAATATTACTTAATCCGTGCAGTTTGGCATTTGCCTCATTTGGGCATATTTTGGCAGCCTGCAGCCTGAGATTAGCTGAAGGTTCAGCTACTATAATTGGCTGAATCTCAGTTGCTTGGTGTGTAGATATACTCTCAAGTTAGATTACAATTTGCTTGCACATCAAGTTACATTGCAGTTCGCTCTTTATGGAGGACACTTTGGTCACATTTTGCGATGCAAATACAGAGACTACTTTGAGCCAAACTGAAATAAGTTTATCAATCTCCCCCTTTGGGTCATCTTTTTCATAATTTGGATCATCTTGCCTATCCCACGATGAGTTCTGGGGTGCAAGGCTTTTAACAGTGGAAGCTTCAAAATCTCAGGAGAACCAGGCTTACCAGGCCCTTTGTGAGTCCATGGGTAACACTGAATTTACATCCTTTCAGATACTAACTCTACTTTTCTGAATTCATTGCATTGCACAGTTTATTAAATATCAGTATCAAGAAATTGACTTGGACAAATCTTATGAAGTTCATTCAAACTGTATATTCCAAGCATTTCATTACTAGCTGACTTGCCATGAAAATCTGCCAAGGCCTTTTCTTGGTATTCAGTTAATTTTTATTCTGCCTGATGTTGCAGTTAGCAGTTTTAGAAACTCAAATAGTTTATTCAGTAGAGTTCTGGGAATTCTTACCTAGTCTAATGGTATGATCATACTTCCAAAATTTTCATCATCAGTGCACTTTTGATATTAATGTTCAATTTCTTAAGAAAATTTATAAACCTCTAATCTTAGCCAGAGTGATCACATATAAGTCGCTTTTACAAGACTCATCTTCCATAAACTTTCTACAACTTTCTTATGTATTTAGTTTCGTTCTATACTTCTCTTCCCATTGTGAAACAATCCAGTCATTCTACTTTAGGTTACAAATTTGTCTTCTTTTCCTCTCAATGAAACACAAAATATCTTTGTGTCTAAGCCTTTCCTTATCAAAGGCACATTTTACCTTTCCTGTGTACTTGTATACAGACTTTTTCTTTCTTATTATTTCTATTAATTTTAGCTACACACATGAATTACAATTCTTAACTTATATCGACCTTAATTTTCAGTGAACTCCAATAAGCATGCAGTTGTGAACTGTCATATCAGAAATCTGTAGATTGGCAAGTGTATCAATCACAATTTCTCAAAATATTTTTAATAAACCTCCAAAATATTTTTAGTCTATCTACAAAAAAATCTGTGGAGGAGGCAAAATACTTTTATCTTCTTAAGTTTCATTGGCTAGGCTAAAGAACTAAATTGTTGTTTATATAAATTGACCTCAATCTCAACTTTCCATTCTTGGTGATAACAATGTTAAAAACCTTCTTTTTAGAAAAAAACATCTTCCAGGTGGAAATTTTATCTTACTTATATCTACTTAACTCATTAACTCTTAATAATTATGCCTGAATTGCATAAAAAATAAAACAAAACATTAAACAGCCATCATCCTAAATCATTCTTTTCACTAAAAATTTTTTTAATATATAAGCTTATTTTACTAGCAAATCTAGGTAAGAAAATTCATGTACCTGCATTAGATATGTGTATTAGACCATTTTCATGCTGCTGATAAAGACATAGCTGAGACTGGGCAATTTACAAAAGAAACAGGTTTAATGGACTCACAGTTCCACATGGATGGGGAGTCCTCACAATCATGGCAGAAGGCAAAGAGGAATAAGTCACATCTTATGTGGCTGGCAGCAGGCAAGGAGAAAGAAGAGGAAGTGGAAACTCCTTACAAAACAATAAGATCTTGTGAGACTTATTCACTACCCCGAAACATTATGGGAGAAACCGCCCCCAAGATTCAATTATCTCCCACTGGGTCCCTCCCATAACACATGGGAATTATGGGAGTATAATTCAAGATGAGATTTGGGTGGGGACACAGAGCCAGGCCATATCTTTGCACCCCCCTCCCCTTGCAAATCTCACGTCCTTCCATTTCAAAATGAATTCTGCCTTCTCAACAGTCCCCCACAGTCTTAGCTTATTTCACCATTAACTTGCAATCCAAAGTCCTATCTGAGAGAAGGCAAGTTCCTTCTGCCCATGAGCCTGTAAAATCAAAAGCAAGTTAGTTACTTCCTAGATAAAATGAGGGTACAGACATTGGATAAATACACCCATACCAGATGGAGAAATTGACCAAAAACAAAGCTGCAGGCCCCATGAAAGTCTGAAATCCAGCAGGGCAGTCAAAACTTAAAGCTGCAAAATGATTTCCTTTGACTCCGTGTCTCATGTCCAGGTCACACTGTTGCAAAATGTTTGCTCCCACTACCTTGGGCTGCCCCACCCCTGTGGCTTTGCAGGGTATAGCCTCCCGCTGGGCTGCTTTCCTGAACTGGCAATGAGTGTCTGCAGCTTTTCCAGGCACATGGTACAACCTGTCAGTGGATCAATCATTCTGGGAGGTGGAGATTGCATTGAGCCAGGATCACACCACTGTGCTCAAGCCTGGCGACAGAGTGAGACTCCATCTAAAAACACAAAACGTTCAGAAAATTTGCAGCCTGGGTTCAAGCAATTATCCTGCCTCAGCCTCCCCAGTAGTTGAGACTACAGGCATGTGACACTACACCCAGCTAATTTTTGTATTTTTAGTAGAGACAGGGTTTCACCATCTTGGCCGGGATGGTCTCAATCTCTTGACCTGGTGATCCATCCGCCTCAGCCTCCCAAAGTGCTGGAATTACAGGTGTGAGCCACTACATCTGCACAATTTTCTGAACTTTTATGCTCTGCTTCCCTCATAAAACTGAATGCCTTTAACAGCACCCAAATCACATTTTGAATGGATTGCTGCTTAGAAATTTCTTCTTCTAGATACAGTATATCATCTCTCTCAAGTTCAAAGTTCCACAAATCTCTAGGGCGGTGGCAAAATGCCATCAATCACTTTGCTAAAACATAAAACAGGAGTCACCTTTGCTCCAGTTCTCAACAAGTTCCTCGTCTCCATCTGAGACCACCTCTGCCTGAATTTCATTGTTCATATCACTATCAGTATTTTGGTTAAAGCCATTCAACAAGTCTCCAGGATGTTCCAAAGTTTTCCACATTTTCTTGTCTTCTTCTGAGCCCTCCAAACTGTTGCAACCTCTGCCTATTACCCAGTTCCAAAGTTGCTTCCATATTTTTGGGTCTCTTTTCAGCAGCACCCCATTCTGCTGGTCCCACGTTACTGTATTCATTCGTTTTAATGCTGCAAGATAAAGACATATCTGAGACTGGGCAATTTATAAAAGAAAAAGGTTTGATAGACCTACAGTTCCACATGGCTGGGCAGGCCTCACCATCATGGCTTAAGGCAAGAAGAAGAAATTAACATCTTACATGGAAGGTGGCAGACAAAGAGAGAGAAGCAAAAGCAGAAACCCCTTATAAAGCCACCAGATTTCTTGAGACCTAGTCACTACCACAAGAACTGCATGGGACAAATCACCTCCATGATTCAATTATCTCCCATGAGGTCCCTCCCATAACATGTGGGAGTACAAGTCAGGATAAGATTTGGGTGGGGACACAGAATCAAGCCATATTAATAGTTTACAGTAGGGTAGCCAGACAGACCTCAGCAGGGCAGGAGACCCCATCACCACCGCCACCCACCAGGAATGTTAGGAGACCATCAGGTGATCGTCAAGTGGTTGTTACACGGCTCCTCCAAAATAATAATTGGTCACAGTTAACACCACAGAGCAGTCCCCCAGTAGATAGAAAAAAACCGGCCGGGCACGGTGGCTCAAGCCTGTAATCCCAGCACTTTGGGAGGCCAAGGCGGGCGGATCACGTGGTCAGGAGATGAGACCATCCTGGCTAACACGGTGAAACCCCGTCTCTACTAAAAAAATACAAAAAACTAGCTGGGCGAGGTGGCGGGCGCCTGTAGTCCCAGCTACTTGGGAGGCTGAGGCAGGAGAATGGCGTGAACCCGGGAGGCGGAGCTTGCAGTGAGCTGAGATCCGGCTACTGCACTCCAGCCTGGGCGACAGAGCGAGACTCCGTCTCAAAAAAAAAAAAAAAAAAAAAGAAAGAAAAAAACCTAAAACTGTTGATCAGCAGCTTCCCAATAAGATCTCAGGAGTTGGGCAAATGGACTCAAGCATGTGTATTAAGAGGCAAAATGGCAGAGTTTAACTGGTATGTGACCTTCTAGGGAGATTCAACTGGTAAAGAAAGAATGTATCAAGTGAGCATTCCTACAACTCTAGTAAACACACTGTACACGCGGCCCCTCCCTAGTACTGGTAGGTCACTGAGCATGTGAAAACCAATCCCAAGGGAGGAGTCAGGGGAGAAGGAATGCAAGACCCCAGAAGCAAGGCAACAGATAAAACCCCAAGCCAGGCCGGGCACAGTAGCTCACACCTATAATCTCAGCACTTTGGAAGGCCATGGTAGATGGATCCCTTGAGGTCAGGAGTCTGAGACATCCTGGACAACATAGTGAAATCTCATTCTACCAAAAAATGCAAAAATTAGCTGGCTGTGGTGGCATACGCCTGTAATGCCAGATACTCAGGAGACTGAGGCACGAGAATCACTTGAACCCAAGGAAGTGGAGGTTGCAGTGAGCTGAGATTGCGCCACTGCACTCCAGCCTGGGTGACAGAGTGAGAACTTGTCTCAATAACAATAATAATACGAAGAAGAAGAAGAAGAAGAAGAAACACAAGTCAAAAGGTCAAATCGCACACTTGATCTCTCAAGTCGCCTGCTTGGTGCTCTTCCAAGTGTACTTTACTTCCTTTCATTCCTGCTCTAAAGTTTTTAAACAAGCTTTCACTCTTGCTCTAAAACTTGACCCATCTGTCCTTCTGCCTTGTGCCCTTAGGTGGAATTCTTTCTCTTGAGGAGGCAGGAATTGAGCTTGCTGCAGGCCCATAAGGATTCATGCCAGTAACATACTGTGGTGCCACGTGACTCAGATACATTCCACTGCTAACAAATATAATGCTAAAAACTCTAAAGATATGTTTATCTTAAAGCAACAATACTCTTATTTAATAAAGATTACTCAAGTCATGTTTACTGGAAAAAATATTTAGGTCAGTACTTAATTTTGTTGAGGGAGTAGTTTATTTTTATAAACCAATTAAATTTACCTTTCTAAAATTTAATTTGACGATACTATTAAAAGACAGAAAAATAATCACATATATATTATAAATGAAGACAGACAGACAAATATATATAAAAAAACAGATCTTACAGCTTTTTTGGTATAATTTTAGCTGCATGCCAGGTACAATAACACAAGCTCACTAATCTTTAAAAAAAAATCTGGATCAACATTGAATAATAGTTCCTGCCCAAATGGCTAAAGCTTTTTACTAGAAGCTTTTAGTTTTTTACTTTTAGATTTTTTATTGTCCTACTTTTAAAATATCTTTTTTTTTCTTCTTTTGCTAAAATTATCTCTCTAAATCTGCTTTTTAAAAGGACAGTTATCAGGTCCTAAAGAAAATTAACATCTAAAAGACACAGATCTGAGTTATCAGGTTCAAATTCCATCGCTTGCCTAAGCCAAAACAGGAGAGTGGATGTAAAGGCCCAGTTAGGACAAGGAAAAATACTTTAAACAAAGGTCAAGTTTGTTATGTGATTTGGATATTAACAGCATACCTTACTTCATTTTGTTTCCTGAGTTTTTGGCATAAAACCCATCAACAGAAGGTATTAACTAACAATTCTTCAATGTAGTACCTTGTAAATCAAGATAAGAGGTCACTAATTCTGATACTATCATACATTCACACACCACAGTGTAGTCTTCACCTGCATCCCTGCATCCTGTAGAGGAAGCTGAGTAACAGGGGTAAGTTGCAATATTTTAGATAGATATTGGAAGACAAAGGAAAGTTTTCATAAGATGTTAGTCGACTTGCCAAACGATACTGAGTTTGACTGGTTCAATCACACTTTTCCACAACACGTGTATCGTACCAGAAAAGTTCATGCTCTAAAACTAGCTCAGGTGAGATCTCTACTGATTTGATTGTTGCTTCTACTGCTGTAAAACAGTTAGGTTATGCCGTCACTACTGGGTCTAATTGCAGGTTATAAGTTAATATAGTTTCAGTATGTGTAGGAAATATTCTTGTTGTATTTTGAGCTCAGAGAGTTTCACAATATTTCTAAACAAGCTCTGCTCTGTGAAACTTGCTCATCATTCCTTTGTCCACAAGACCATATATGGACCAATCAATTTTCTGCAGAACAACTTTAGGAATTGGAAATTGAATATAAAAGGTTTTCAGCAGTTCTTACCAATAAAGAATTTTGGGGCATGGCAAAGATTATGACAAGAGAGAGGTGGCCGCAAGGGTTTGAAGAAGAGATTTCAGTGACTGAAGGATTCCCCTGGGAGAAGCAGAATCAAATAGAAAGAGAAAGAGGAAAAACAACAAAAAGGGCCTTTGGGGACTTCTTTTCATGGGAAAACAGTGCTGGTATAAAAGTGGATGGTTGGCCAGGCCTGATGGCTCAGACCTGTTATCCCAGCACTTTCGGAGTCTGGAGCATGAGCTTCACTTGAGTAACTGAGTTCAAGACCAGCCTGGGCAACACAGAGAGGCCTTGTCTCTATAAAAAATAACAATAAAAATTAGTAGGTATAGTGGTGTGGGTCTGTGTTCCCAGCTACTCAAGTAGGCTAAGGCAGGAGGATCCAGGATGATGAAGTTGCAGAAAGCTTTGATGGTGTCACTGCACTCCAGCCTCTGCGACAGAGAGAGATCCCATCTCAAAAAAAGGAAAAAATAACAACAATAAAAAAGAGAGACTATTTTTCAATGGCCTGGCTGTTTGCAGTACAGGAAGACATCTTTGGGAACAGAAAGAGAGCTCTTCAGGAGCTTTTGCTTTTGGTTTAAAATCTATACAAGGAGGTCCTCTTTGATCCTTTAGTTACTGTAGTATAAAATGCCTGTTTGCTTTCTGTATGGAGGAAAGTAATAATTTTTTATTTTTTTTTTTAGGTTCAGTGGTACACGTGCACGTTTGTTATATATGTAAACTCATGTCACGGAGGTTTGTTATACTGAGTATTTTGTCACCCAGGTAGTAAGTCTAGCACTCACTAGTTATTTTTTCTGTTCCTCTCCATCCCACCATCCATCTTCAAGTAGGCCCCAGTGTCTTGTTGTTCCCCTCTTTGTGTCCATGTGTTCTCATCATTCAATTCCTCCTTATAAGAGAGAACATGCAATATTTCGTTTTCTGTTCTTGCATTCATTTGCTAAGGATGATGGCCTCCAGCTCCGTCCATGTTCCTGCAAAGGACATCATCTCATCCTTGGTTGTGGTGCATAGTATTCCACAGTGTCTATGTACCACATTTTCTTTATTCAGTCTAACATTGATGGGCATTTAGGTTGATTTCATGTCTTTTCTACTGTCAATAGTTCTGCAATGAACATAATGTGTGCGTGTGTCTTTATGGCAGAAAGACTCACAGTCCTTTGGGTACCTACCCAGTAATGGGCTGGGTCTAATGATAGTTCCATATTTCACTCTTTGAGGAATTGCCACACAGCTTTCCATAATGGTTGAACTCATTTACACCCCTACAGTGTGTGTTTCCTTTTCTCTGCAACTTCACCATCACATGTTATTTTTTTTTTTACTTTTTAATATAAGCCATTCTTACTGGTGTGAGATGGTGTGTCACTGTGGTTCTGATTTGCGTTTCTCTAATGATCAGTGATATTCAGCTTTTTTTCATAATATTTCTAAACAAGCTCTGCTATTTGAGGCGATTGTATGTCTTCTCTTGAAAATTATCATGTCCTTTGCTCACTTTTTAATGCAGTTCTTCGTTTTCTTCTTGTAAATTTATTTTCTTCTTGTAAATTTGTTTATCTAGCATCTATATCTTTATAGATGCTAGATATTAGATGTTTGTCAGATGTATAGTTTGTAAATATTTTCTCCCATTCTGTCAGTTGTCTGTTTACTCTGTTTCTTTTGTTGTGCAGCATCTCTTACTTAGATCTCATTTGTCAATTTTCTTCTTTCCTTGTGATTGCTTTTAGCATCTTCGTCATGAAATTTTGGCCCATTACTATGTCCAGAATGGTACTGCTTAGTTTGGACTCTAGGGTTTTTATAATTTTGGGCTTTACATTTAAGTCTTTAATTTGTCTTGATTTGATTTTGTGTATGGTACAAGGAAGGGATTCAGTTTCAATCTTCTGCATATGGCTAGACAGTTAACCCAGTACCATTTATTGAATAGGAAGTCCTCTCTCCATTGCTTGTATTTGTTAGCTTTGTCAAAGATCAGATGGTTGTAGGTGTGTGGCCTTATCACTGGGATTTCAATTCTATTTCATTGGTCTATGTGTCTGGTTTTGTATCAGTATCATGCTAGTTTGGTTTCTGTAGCCCCGTGGCATAGTTTGAAGTCAGGTAAAATGATGCCACCAGTTTTGTTCTTTTTCCTTAGGGCTGCCTTGGCTATGCAATCTCATTCCTTGGTTCTATAAGAATTTTAGCATAGAGCATAGATCTTTTCCCTACTTCTGTGAGGTATGTCATTGGTAGTTTGACAGGAATAGCATTAAATCTGTAAATTGATTTGGGCACTAAGGCTATTTTTATCTTATTGATACTTCCTATTAGCATATGGATTCATAAAGCAAGTTCCTAGAAACTTTCAGAGACTTAGACTCCCACAAAATAATTGTGGAAGACTTCAACACTCCACTGACAGCATTAGACAGATCATTAAGGCAGAACATTAACAAATATATTTAGAACCTGAACTAGACATTGGACCAAACTGAACTGATAGACTTCTTCAGAACACTGGCCTCAAAACAGCAGTTATAGATTCTCCTTATCATCATATGGCACATACTCTAAAGCTGACCATACAATTGGATATAAAACAATCCTTAGCAAATACAAAAGAACTGAAAGCATACCAAACACACTCTTGGACCACAGCACAATAAAAATAGAAATACAGACTAAGAAACAAGTCATGCAAAACCAGGCAACTACATGTAAATTAAACAACCTACTCCTTAATGACTTTTGGATAAATAATAAAATTAATGCAAAAATCAGGAGGTTCTTTGAAGCTAATGAGAACAAATATACAACATATCAGGATCCCTGTGACACAGCTAAGGCAATATTAAGAGGGAATCTCATAGCACTAAAAGCCCACATCAAAAAGTTAACAAGATCTCAAATAACAACCTAACGTCATAATTAAAGAACTAGAGAAGCAAGAACAAATAAACCCCAAAGCTAACAGAAGAAAAGAAATAACCAAAATGAGAGCCGAACTGAAGGAGGTCAAGACATGCAAATCCATTCACAAAATCAGCAAATCAAGGAGTTCGTTTTTGAATAAATAATAAGACAGGCCACTAGCTAGAGTAACAAAAAAGAAAAGAGAGATGATCCAAATAAACACAATTCGATATGACAAAGGGATATTACCACTAACCTCAGAGAAATATAAATAACCATCAGACTACTAAGAACACCTTCTATCACTTCTGTATGCACAAACTAGAAAACCTAGAAGAGATAGACAAACTCCTAGACACATACACTCTCCCAAAACTGAAACAAAAAGAAATTGAAACCCTGAACAAACCAATAATAAGCTCCAAAATTGAATGAGTAATAAATAGCATACAAAAAAAAAAAAAAAGGTCTTCACCAGATTTTTGGCTTCAAGGCAAAATTCTGTCAAATATACAAAGAAGATCTGGTACTGGCTGGGTGCAGTGACCCATACCTGTAATCCTAGCACTTTGAGAGGCCAAGATGGGAGAATCCCTTGAGGTCAGGAGTTTGAGACCAGATAGGCCGAGATGGTGAAACCCCATCCCTACTAAAAACACAAAAATTAGCTGGGCGTGGTAGCAGGCACCTGTAATCCCAGCTATTCGAGAGGCTGAGGCAGGAGAATCGCTTGAACCTGGGAGGTGGAGTATGTAGTGAGCTGAGATCCTATCCATCTCCAGGAAAAAGAAAAAGAAAAACAACAACAACAACAACAACAAAAACTGATACACTTCCTACTAAAACTATTCCAAAAATTGAGAAGGATGGACTCGACTCCTCCCTAACTCATTCTATGAAGTCAATATCATCCTAATACCAAAACTTGGTAGAGATATAATGAAAACTTCAGGTCAATATACTTGATGAACATTGATGCAAAAATCCTCAACAAAATATTGGCAAAATGAATCCAGCAGCACATCAAAAAAATCTTATCCACCATGATTAAGTAGGCTTTATTTCTGGAATACTAGGTTGGTTTAACATAAATAAATAAATATGATTCATCACATAAACAGCACTAAAGACAACCACATGATCATCTCAACAGATGCAGAATGGTTTTCAATGAGTTCAACACCCCTTCACCTTAAAAACTCTCAATAAACTAGGTGTTGAAAGAACATACCTCAGAATAAGAAGCATCTGTGAAAAACCCATGGTCAACATCGTATTGAATGGGCAAAAACTGGAAACATTTTCCTTGAAAATCAGCACAAGGCAAGGATACTCTCTCTTACCACTCCTATTCGACATCATATTGGAAGTCCTGGCCAGCGCAATCAGGCAAGACAAAGAAATAAAGGGCACCCAAATAGGAAGAGAGGAAGTCAAACTATCCCTATTTGCAGATGACATAATCTTATATCTAGAAAACCCCATAGTCTTGGACCCAAAGCTCTTTAAGCTTATAAACAACTTCAGCAAAATCTTGGGACACACAGTCAGTGTACAAAAATCACTAGCATTCATATATACCAAAAACAGTCAAGTCAAGAGCCAAATCAGGAATGCAATCTTTTTACAATTGCCACACAAAAAATAAAATACCTAGGAATGCAGCTAACCAGGGAGGTGAAAGATCTCCACAGCCAGAATTACAAAACTCTGCTCAAAGAAATTAGAAATGACACAAACAAATGGAGATAATTCTTGTTTCATCTCCTAGATGTCTCTGCCTGTCAATTGAAAATTGTATCCCATCGTTCTTGTGATTTTTTTAATCCCTTTCTAATATACCCCTTAAATAAGCAATTTTATACAAATTAAAACTTGCCCACTGTGGGTATTGAAATTTTATATTAATTTTGATAAGGTTCATTCATTTCTAAAAAGGCACAGGTCCTGGGCTTATCGATCTTACACATAAAATTGCATGGAGTTCAAAGTGGAAGAGTTCTAGACTCCTTGGAGCCCGATAAAGCCACGATTCTCTCTGTTCTCATAACTACTGAGCCCACTTCACTTCTTTCTGGTTCAATCAGACTGAGGCCTCCCCCTGAAGGACCCAGTACTCTTTCTGCCATGACTTGTAAAGGCTAAATACTCCCTCACGGCTCAAAATCCTGGGTTGAAAAGCTGAAAACATAAAAAATAATGAATCAAGACCCTTATCTGGATCAAATCCAGTCAACTGTTGTATCCAACTGGATTCCAAACACAGTTGAGCTTTGGTCAAACCCACTAAGACACCCAATGCCTCTTAACTGAATCGAATTCAGTAAAGTGTGAAAAACAAAATAAAAAATACAATGAGAAAAAAAAGAATACAAGGATTTCTCAAATAACCTCAGAGACCTCAAAAACACAAAATTAGTGGGGCTCAGGGTCAGAGAGAGAACTTAGCCACGCATGGAGAGAACATGGGGCTCAGTGGGCACTGGCAGGTACCTAAATTGTTTGCTAGTTACTCCTGATAGTTGCTGAAAGTTCTATTGTGGATGCAGTTTTCAATATGTTTTAGAAAAAAAAAAAATTAAAATCCAAGATGAAGTAAATTTTACTAAGTTCATTTGAGCATTAAAATGGTTGCAGAACTGGGCAGCATTTCAGACCAAAGATGGGTTAGAATGCCCCACTGACAACATGATGAACTGTATTTAAAACAAGAAAAATAGAAAATGACATACAGCGCTGACCTAATAGTTGTAATTCAGCCTTTGCCTTATTTTGGCATAATCTGGCAGTTTTCAGCCTTGGATTGGCTGATGTGTCAGTTACTGTGATTGGATGAGACTCAGTTTCTTGATTACAAGGGTACTCTCAGGTTAGGTTACAACTTGCTGACCCATCAAGCTGTATTAGGAGGCCGCTTTGGGTCAAATTTGATTACCCAGATACAGAGATGCTGAGACAAACATAATTCAGTATATTAACACATGGTATTGATTACAGCTGTAGCTAATCTCCTAAAATATGTATTACATTTTTCATTTTGTGTACACTCTAAATATATCCTTCATCCCTCTCACATAGAAAGTGCCTAATTGGTAGTCAGCCCTCGTATGACTATCATGCACCATTTTTAAAAATTTGCATTATTATTCCATAACATTGACCCTAAATTATTCCTCAGAGGTAAACATTAGTAACTCCATTTTACTACTCAGCAATTATTAAGATTAGACTGTAATAAATATCAAAACGAGAATCAGAGTCAAATGAACTTTCTAGAAAACATGTTTACAAACTTCAGTAGTTTCATTTGCTTTCATAAACTTGTTCATACTCAACTACTAAATTAACACATTGTGGTACAGGAAATAGCTTTGTTGTTCTCCCTCACTTATACTTCTTAATAATGCTATGTCTTAATTAGTGTTTGTAGTCTGTGAAAACAAATAGGTCAGCAGTATATTGAGTTATGTATCATTGAGTCTCTCAAACACATCTGGCAGTTGGACAATACCATCTAATACAAATATGTGGTATTATTTTTATTGATAAAAATTTAAAATTATAGAAATAAAATTCAGTCAAAATATAGAATAAAAGTTCTTTTATAACCATACCCTTTACAGTCAAGTTCATCATATTCTGATATATATATATATATTTTTTTGAGACGGAGTCTCACTCTGTCACCCAGGCTGGAGTGCTGTGGCCGGATCTCAGCTCACTGCAAGCTCCGCCTCCTGGGTTCACGCCATTCTCCTGCCTCAGCCTCCCGAGTAGCTGGGACTACAGGCGCCCCCACGTCGCCGGGCTAGTTTTTTGTAGCTTTTAGTAGAGACGGGGTTTCACCGTGTTAGCCAGGATGGTCTCGATCTCCTGACCTCGTGATCCGCCCGTCTCGGCCTCCCAAAGTGCTGGGATTACAGGCTTGAGCCACCGCGCCCGGCCATATTCTGATATATTTTATTTATTGTTATTATTATTTTTCCTGAGACAGAGTCTTGCTCTGTCACCCAGGTAGAGTGCAGTGGCACGATCTCGGCTCACTGAAACCTCTGCCTCCTGGGTTCAAATGACTCTCCTGCCTTATCCTCCTGAATAGCTGAGATTACAGGCACCTGTCACCACTCCCAGCTAATTTTTGTATTTTTAGTTAGAGACGAGGTTTCTCCATGTTGGCCAGGCTGCTCTCGACCTCCTTATTTCAGGTGATCTCCCCTCCTTAGCCTCCCAAAGTGCTAAGATTACAGGTGTGAGCCACTACGCCTGGCTGGAGTATTTTAATTACATATAAATTGCTTTTGAATTTGCATTATTAGAGCTGCAGCTTATTTTTTACATCAATAATTATAGTGGTGTGATTATAGATCTCTTAGTCTCCCTCCTTAGAAAAGCATGCATTTTTAAAGAATAATTTTAGTAAAGTAAGATAAGAAAACGATACCTGATTTTGAAAAGAAATAATATATCTTCCAGTCAGTATATTATTTTTCTTGTGCATTCTTTTATTTCTGCACAAACCGTAAGGTGATTTTAACTTGAAATTTTATATTGAGGGTCTTCCCAAATGTTAGTTTTTATCGTGGAGCCTGTTGTACTTCTGTGAATAGCTTACTCTTCTCAGTAATCATACTGTTTTGTTAGTGACTTCAAGTCTGAGTTTTTCTAACGTTTTATAAAATCTTAGGAGGGTTTGACAATAATTATTTGTACTATTACCATTACATTTACTTTCACATTAAAAAACTCTTAAGGACATTTACAATTGAAGATTTAATTGATCTTTGATCTTTGCATTAAAATCTATGGCCTAATTTACTAAATTAATTTTAATCTCAGTTATTAATTTCAGAGTCTTGCTCTGTCACTCATGCTGGAGTGCAGTGGCATGATCATGGCTCACTGCAGTTTCTTCCTGGACTCAAGCAATCCTCCTAACTCAGACTCCTGTGTAGCTAGAACTACAGGCATGTGCTACCATGCCCAACTAATTTTTAAATTTTCTGTAGCGACGGGTTCTTGCTTTGTTGCCTAGGCTGACATTGAAATACTGGCCTCAAGTAATCGTTCTGCCTCAACCTCCCAGTGTTGGGATTATAGGTGTCCCAGCAATCATTAATTTCTACTTCATAAACTTTGATGACTCTCGTCTCTACTCAATACTGAAAACATCCCAGCCATTAACTCTTGAATAGCGTCTTTTTCTCATGTTTTCCATTGTTTTCTGTTGTAGTTTTTTAGATGCGTTATCTATACTTTTGATTCTACCCTCCACATCTCTTACTTTGTCTCTTATATTTTTAATTTCCTTTTCTCTCTGTGTCTTATTATGGTTAGTTTCTTCCATCAGTACTTGTATTCTGTAATTCTTTCATTAATTGTATCTAATCTACTTTCTATAACTTCTTTTGAGGTTTTTGTCAGTGCATATACATTTTAAAAGATTTCTGCTTTGTATATTTTATATCTATTATTTTTAGTTTCACAATTAATTCTAAGTGCCTTATTCATTTCTTGTTTCTGACTATGAAACTTTATTTATTAGAAAACTACTCATACAGTGGCAAATATTATAGGTCTATTACTTTAAATAATTCATTTTTATTAAGTTTTCTTGCTTTCATGTATGTGTCACAAATTTTTGGTAGCTTGTTTGAGTGCTTATTGGAAATGAGAGAATTTATTGTTTTTTCCTTCTCTTAAGAGATTTAATACCTCCCAAAGAATAACTATTCAATCCACCATCTGATTCAGAGTTCATAGATTGGAACTAAAATTTATACTAATATATCTGAGAACTTGACCTCTGACTTTTACAGTTCTGATGTTTGGGTCTTAATATGGCAGTCTATTTGCTGGGTAAGTGGAAATCTGGTTCCCTCCCTATACTGCATACAAGAAGCTCATTTTCTATAATTAGCCATTCAGTATGGTGACGATTTATTGTTCAAGAGCCTAGTGTTAAGTCAAGTTAACTGACTTTACTAGGCGAATATGTCTTTGATTTTCTGTTATATTTTGCCTAGTAATTTAAAATTTATTCTTGGATTCTAGTGCAAAAAAAGTTTGTGTCCTCCTGTTAGTTGATTAAGATTTTAATATTATCTAGGCTTAATTCTGCATATCTTAAAAATTGTCCCATATATCATTAGCATGTATTTAAAATAGATAAACATAAAATCTCACATATGTATTATTTTTTGATATTTTAATGACTTTTTAACTTTTGTTAGCATATGTTAAGTTTACCACATGCTCAGATTTTTGCCAAGATATACACATACCCTTTTGACACTTTCCCATTACGAAGTATTATCATTTTAGGCATTCACAAATAATATAATTTTATATAACTTTACATCATCCAGTCTGCTTATGGCTGCACAGCCTCTGCTCTATTATTAAGCACTTCCTTACCACAGATAATGTCTTAAGAAATATCAAACACAATGCATAAGCAAGTTGGCCTCCGACAAATGGCACTCCATTTCTATTCTTGGGATCAGTTAGTTTCACTGTAAAACTATATGATTATACCACATTTCTTTAGCCATGTGTAGCACCAGTTTTCATTGGGATGAATTTCAATATTCTGTCCACAGATATTCTGATATACTACATTGTCCCAAATAAGTTAATATGAGGTTATATCTACCTTTCATTGGGAGGACATTGCTCAAATATTTGTTCAATCCTTTACCTAAATATCTGTTTGATCCCTTAAATAAATATCTCACTATTTCTCAACTATTTTTTTTAGTGAAGAACTATTTTTGAATATCTCATGCGATTTATTGAATACTGTGCTGAAAGTGAACACAGACGGTGTTCCCAAGTACTTTCCCTACTGAATGAGTATTGCTTTCACGCCACCGCAAAGATGAAAATGTTAAGTTGAATGCCAGGGATGTCTGTACTATATTATATGTTATATTGGGAACAGAGTTGCCTTGGTGTGAAGGGGAGGACAAAGAATGGCCAGGACTAGGGGCATGAATTGTAAGAGGACCACGGCCATGCAGCCTAAGACTTGCCCACAGTACACGCTGGCTCTGTGATTGAGTTCCTGCACTGAGATGTGATCGGAAGTGATGTGAACAACGTTTTTGCTAATGAGGGTGAGGGCTTCCTCAATCTCCCTTTCTCCTGCTCTTTTTATTTCTATTTTTCATTTTTTTTTTTTTAGATTTCCATAGGTTATTGGGGAACAGGTAGTGTTTGGTTACAAAAATAAGTTCTTCAGTGATGATTTGTAAGATTTTTGTGCACCCATCATCGGAGCAGTATACACAGCACCCTATTTGTAGTCTTTTATTCCCCACCTATTTCCCACCCTTTCCCCTGAGTCCCCAGAGTCCACTGTGTCATTCTTATGCCTTTACATAGATATTTCTCAACTATTTTCTAGTTCTTTACATAAATACCTGAACAATTGCTTTGGTTTTCATAAAATTTCGTTTTTAAAAGTGATGCATACAGTCATTAGTATGGTCTGTCGTTTCTAATAATTAGAGCCATGTGACTTATTTTCTTTAGACTTTCTGCCAGGTAACTTATAACATACTGAAACGTACTTTTATAAACACAATATCCTTTACAGAAGATATATCATTGACATTGTTTTTCATTTATTTAAAAAATTCTGATTTTCTGATCCTTTCTGAACATTCTTTATTCCTTTTATTCATCCTAGATTTTAAATACGTTGTGAATACAGACTATATGCTAGATATTTTCATAATTCCTGATTAACCCACAAAATTTGGTGTATGTAATAAGTATAAAATAAAAAAAATTGGAAACATAATATAAAAATTTAGGTTTATATACAACATGACTACTAAAAGTCCCCAATGTATACACATACATTACTTCACACAGATTGAATTTAGAAAGTAGATATTAATATTTCACTTTTTAATATATGAGAAAAATGAAGCTGTGAAAGATAAAAAAAGTGTACAACATTGAGAGCAAATAATTTTCGAAGTCATTAATACAAATCAAATCTTCTGAAAAATTCAATTAACTGTCCTTTCTATGACTGCCTACTTTCTTTTTACAGTGAATGCAATGCAACCAGACACATTATTCATCTTACTCTGTTCAAGTTAATTCAAGAATATATCTACTATCCCAGAGTTCATGATTGGATGTTGGCTCTTATGATTTATGATATGGGACACAGATTGTGATTATTAGTGACTTGTTGGTTTTGAAATTGCTAACATTCCGAGTTTCATTTTTTGAACTTTTAGTGAAAAATGAAATGTCTACCAATCTTTCTGTCCATGGAAGCAGTTTTGTGGAATAATGTTCAGTCACTCATCATTCACTCAACAAACATTTTTGAGTTCCTTGTAATCACCAAGTAGTATGCTCAATGGCTGGGAATATAAAGATAAGAGGGAGTCCCTGTGTCAAGGAAAGTAATTTCTAGGGTCTACATAAATATGTATGTAATTGATTACTAAACAATGCCAATACACATGACAGGGTGATGGTAAAAAGTAGGGCATGGTGGGATCATAAGCGTTCGTATGCAAGGGTGCCTACAAATGTCAGAGAAGATTCTATAAAATGGAAGTGAGATCAGCAGGAAAATGTAAATGTACCTTGTAAGGAAAAGAAGTGCAGGAATTTCAGTTGATACTACTAACATATACATGCTACACTATAGAAGGACACTATATATTCTGATAATTACACATACTTCATCTTTATTCACCAACATTTCTCAAAACACATTGTTTGAAGATAGTATTTTGCAGCTGGTGGATACAATATCCTACCCGCATACACACGTTTACAACAGTGTGTTCCTCCTCAGTTCATTAGGATGGCATGAGCATTATATGAATACAAATATCCTTTGCAAAAGTTTGGATTGAATTGTTAAAGAAATTCATTTAGTAAAATCCTCTTTTAATAACATATCATGTAGATCACTAGTCAGACGTGTTTAGTGATAAGATACATTAGCATATGTAATCCCAGCTTTAATTTTGCAGAACAGTGGAGTCAATAACACATGAACAACTATTGCCACCTTCTTATACTGGCACCTTTTTACCCTCATGCTCATTCACACCCATATTCACACTGACTGGACATGACTGAGCTACCACCCTCCTTCCCACAAACAGATTCTCCATTCCTTCTCTCTCTCACATAAGTTAAACTCACACAAACACTCCAACATCACATGACTTTTTAAATTCCTCCTACCCACATATATGACAAATAATATGTATTTAATGTTTGAAGTAAGCTTTTTAAAAAGTGGAATATAGTCTATGAATTTACACTAATTTGATGACATTTGCATT
This sequence comes from Colobus angolensis palliatus, assembly GCF_000951035.1. NCBI lineage: Eukaryota > Metazoa > Chordata > Mammalia > Primates > Cercopithecidae > Colobus > Colobus angolensis. The sequence continues at coordinate 4,398,538 of NW_012113919.1, forward strand.
TAGTAAATTTCATACCATATCATTCAGACACACATATCAATTTTTAAAGTTTTATTTTCATATTTACTTTTAGTCTGAAATACTGCCATAATGTTCACAGGTAATTGATTTCAGTTCAAAGGCAACAATAGTTTTAATTAGAGAATATTAATTGGACTTTAACCTTAATGTTTTCCCCAAACAGAATTTTTATTCTCATATGATTTCTTCAATTTATCATTTATGAAGGTTACACATTTTTCCATTACTCCCTTCCCCCAAATAAAGCATTCTTGATCAACAACAGAAATAAGTAAAATGTAACTTTTGAATAGTATGTTTAAATTTTGACTAAGAACTGATAACGCACTCCATTTTACTCTGCTAATATTTAAGTGGGTGCGAGACTGTATAAATCTTTCTCTGTTTTATTTTCTACCATAAACAGGCATTTTATATAACTGAGAGTTACCCCTGCAGTAGAATACAGTAAATTATGAAATATTTTACAAGTGCATTAATATTGAAAACAATAAATGTATTCATTTATAAAACTGAAATACTTCAGAATAATCATGACAAATTTAATCCTTAAATGTAAATAAAATTTGTTTACATTTTCTTATAAAAATAATATATTTTTAGTATGGAGGAACTGTAAGCCAAAAATATGTGATGTGAATACAATAAAAGTCGTATTACCATATTCTAGAGATACTGATTATCATAATGTTGATTTTTGTGATTATTTTCCTTCCTCTATACACGTACACACATGCACACACACTTTAAACATTGAGTGTTTACCATACACACATTGTATATAGGATCATGTATCACAAAATACGTATGGTGAGCATTTCGTCAGGTCTTTGGATAATTTTTATAAAATACAGATTCTATATCTTTTTTTTTCTTGGTCATTTCAAAAGTCTTCGAGTGACAGTGAAAATGCACATCTTTTTACTTTTCACAGAAGAGCTGAATTTTGCTGGATTAAGTTTAGTTTCAGGATTAACACTGTGGTATGCTAGAACACAGAATACAGGCATGGCTCTTAAGACCAGATACTAAGATAGAACAAATAGCTTGAGGATGTGTGGAAAGGAGGAGCACTTAAGGATTACAGGGAGAAAATCACAGGGAGGATCTTCTTACCCTCATTTTAGCTTCTCTAGACAAAAATTTATCTTACAAATTGAACACCAAAATGTGCTTATGACTATATTTTCTAAAGTAACTAAAACCTATCATCCTTTCAATCTGTTGTCTTTTCTATTCCTATATATGGGGGGATAATTCAGGTTAGAACTGCTCTTTGCAGCTGGAAAATTCATATTTAAACAGGCGGACACAGAACAAGAAGTTAGGATTCTTCCTGGCCTAAACCATGATCTTCAACTTATCTTTTACCAAGTTTATCTATACTGGCTATTTGTTAATTCATTTATTAACATAAAAGCAGACGTTGCTAATCCTTGCATGTAATTCTTTTTATATGTTCATGTTTGTGAATATCGATGCAGAAAAATATCCAGCAGAAGTCCATCCCAAACCGTTAGTGATGACCAACTCTTAGACACCTTTTAGACAAATAAAAATAAATATATGGACTATATTTAGATTTATATAGGTGAGATTACTTCAAAACATCCAGAAAATAAAACAAAGTTATCAATAGTACATATTCATGTCCATAACGCAAAGAGGAAAAGGTTGTATAACATCCATTTACAAATGTTGAATGTGTCCTTCTGGACTTATTACCATGTTTCACTTTTACATAATAATTTTTAGAATTACGTTGGATGATTAGTACATGAACTGACCGTATCATCTATTAACCTAGAAAAATTTTTCTCTAGTGATATTTAATATCACTTCAAATGAATTCCTTTTCTTTTTTTTTTTTTTTTTTTTTTGAGACGGAGTCTCGCTCTGTCGCCCAGGCTGGAGTGCAGTGGCCGGATCTCAGCTCACTGCAAGCTCCACCTCCCGGGTTTACGCCATTCTCCTGCCTCAGCCTCCCGAGTAGCTGGGACTACAGGCCCCCGCTACTTCGCCCGGCTAGTTTTTTTGTGTTTTTTAGTAGAAACGGGGTTTCACCATGTTAGCCAGGATGGTCTCGATCTCCTGACCTCGTGATCCGCCCGTCTCGGCCTCCCAAAGTGCTGGGATTACAGGCTTGAGCCACCGCGCCCGGCCTCAAATGAATTCCTATTGTTCAAAGTTGTTTATGAGAATTTTAGAAAATATCCATAATACTATCTGATGCTACCAGGCAGTCCCAGGTATTTTCCTCATGGATTTTACAAACTGACCATTCCTAATGTTTTCTTTTAGAATTGGCAACAGATTCCACTTATCTTTGCTGAGAACTTTGAACTTCTCTAGGGATTTGCTTTGCTGTTTCATAATGCACTTTGATAAGGGCTTAAGTCAAATTAGCCTCTTTAGCATGATGATTTGCTCAAGGTGAAAAAATGTTTTTATTTAATAAAAATGGATGTGGTATCATTATATATGCAGGTGATTCTACAAGATCTGAAGATGTTTTATTTAATTTATCATTGGAAGCATATTGCTGAGGCTAGGAGAATATACTTTGGCTCTTGGACCAAGAGATAGACTATGATAAACTTTGACATATGCTATGTTGAGTTAATGTTCATAAAGCATAAACTAAATGTTCATATGCATAAAATAGAAGTATATGATAACCAAATAAGACCTATTCTAAAATATTATAGCTCCAAATGTGTCTATAATCATGAAGTCCTTATTAATATCTATTCTGCAATCATATTTAATTATTGGATTATTTCTCAAGACATTCATTGTGTATTATACTATCATCAAGATCTATTCTAATTTGATTGTGGAGACAGAAAAAATCTAAACTTCTCTTAATAGCACATCTGAAAGTTTAACTGGCAGTTCCATTTGTAAATTAAATCAGCATTAAACTTACAGGGGTTGTGTCACAGAGAATAAAGGATTATTTTTCTAATAATGATCCCGATTGAGTACAGTTTATGAAATAACTTAGAATTGATAAACATTAGTACTTCACAAGTAATTTTAGTACTTGTGATGTGATAATGATGTAGTATTGTTTAGCTATGACTACACATTTGTCAGTAAGAAAACTGTGGCTGGGCGCATTGGCTTACGCCTGTAATCCCAGCACTTTGGGAGGCTGAGGCAGGCAGATCATGAAGTCAGGTGTTCGAGATCAGCCTGACAAACATGGTGAAATCACGTCTCTACTAAAAATACAAAGATTAGCTAGGTGTGGTGGTGCACTCCTGCAATCCCAGCTACACAGGAGGCTGAGGCAGGTGAAGCACTCCAGCATGGGCAATACAGTGAAACTCTGTCTCAAAAAAAAAAAAAAAAAA
>NW_012113919.1:4401967-4498015 GCF_000951035.1 Colobus angolensis palliatus
TGAAACTCTGTCTCAAAAAAAAAAAAAAAGAAAAGAAAAGAAAAGAAAAGAAAAAAGAAAGAAAGAGAAAATAAAAGAAAGGAAGAAAGCTGTATTTTGTGCATCTATATTTGTGGAAAATTTTCTCTGATAATGTAGAGAGAGAAAATTGTTAAAGACTGCATTTTCTGACAGAGTGATGTCATTCAAAGATTTTTTTACATTTGTCCTTCTGTTTCTTAATCAATTTAGAGAACATTAAGTTTTTCAATGACCTTTCTATTTGTAATCTTTATAGGCATCCAGATGGAGAGGCTTACAATTCTTTAAAAATAGTAAACAAATCAATCTTGCTTTTCTTTCAGGAAACGGTAATTTTATCTAAAGGGTCTTAAGTTTTTTCTGGTTTTCCTACATTTTTTACCTTCTAGCACTCATTGTAAATATTTTGCTACTTGATGTAGGGCTTCTCACTTAGCAATTAGCCATTCTATTTCAATATTCTCACCAAGTCTCCTTTCAGATACCATCTCATTTACAAAAAAGAGAACAATGTTACTTTTACTTTGGATATTGGGTCTAGCTCTGAACATTGTTTGAAACATTCCTGGGTTCTGTTTTTTGATGTCCCCTATTAACTAGTCTTTTCCCCACAAACTTAATGAAAAGACTCCTGAAATAGTATGTGTAGTTAATTTACTGCATTTTTTTTTGTTTTGTCTTTTCTCAAGGCCAAGAACTACATGTTTAAAACTTAACAACAACAACAACAAAATCAATAAAGCAGCTCAATGAAATAATTCAGCACAAGATCGCTACTGAAACCAATTTACCTGGCAGTGAGAACAACTAAATTTGAGCCAAAGTGACGAACTATCATGCTTATATGTCCAAAATTCCCATGTAATGCTTCCAAGTAATAGTCTTCAAAAACAGTTAAGATGGATGTTCCAATTATGGAAGGAAGAGGTTACTATCCGATATGAGAAACAAGACGTAAGTTTATTAATTGTCAAAGAGAGGAACTCTGCATTATAGGGCACTGTCTATCTGAACAAGCACATTGTCGGTCACATACTTGGTTATAAGAAGTGTGGAGTTCAAGTAGTAGTGGCCTATCAGAAGAGCAAGGTTTCCACTGATGGACTGGCATTCTGTGTTGGGGTCCGCGTGTTTCCTAAACAAAGGAATGAACACACAAGACAACACAGGACAAGACATGCATGGCGGCCGCACCGAACGGCACACTCTGCTTTATTTTATACAGCCGTTTGTGCAATGTTACCAAGTCACGGCGCATGTGTTGCTTCTCTGACCTTTCCTTGACTCCCAAGATCAGTAAACATTGACCAGTTCCCAGAGCCCACTGTTTACAACTGGCTCCTTTGCCCTTCCTGTTTGCAGAGAAGGACCATCCTGCTTTGTCTGCAAGAGCAGGGCTTATCCGGAACGTCTCGTTTGCGAAAACGCAGTCCTCTACATTCTGTATCACAATTACTTATGGAAAGTTGTCATAGATTATGTTGGATTTAAATCCAGTGTCGGTGACCAGAGTGGCTATGGTTTAAGAACATGTTGTCTTTTCCTTTCTAAGAACAGCAAAAATATCTATAGATTCTAAGATGGTAGAGTGAGTCAGAGATAACACTTGGTCAATTGCAGATAAATAATTATTTTTATTATTGACATTAATTATGATTTATCTCTTTAAGTGAAATCTGCCATAGCAAAAGTGACTAAATCTTCCATTTCTTCACGTGAGTCTTCAGTATAAATGACCGGAGACTTCTCAGAGTTGGTCCAGTAAAAGGTTGATTTATACTATATAAAACAACTAAGGATAAATGCTCATATACATATGTGTGTTGCATTTTTGTGTGTACTCATGTTTTGAATAGTATATAAAGCCACTGTGATTTACATTATGTGATATCTGGCCAGAAACTGTCTTGATTACCTTTGCCCAGGAATTTGCAGAACACCCACTTTAGTCATATTACATTATGTATAGGAAGAGACTATGAAACTATCCCTATTCAGTCCATCCCTATCTAAGAAACCTAAGTTGGTAAGACCCTACTACCAAAACACACCTGCCCATTTGCTCTCCATCTCAGTAACACATGCCATCACTTCTAGAGATACTCGGGGCAAAAAACCTTGACAAAACAAATCCTCCATTTCCTCTTATTCCAAAATATATGTAAATCCTGATGGCTCTACTTTCAAATTATATTCACAACTTCCATCACTGCTACCCTCCCCAACTTGGGTACTGGCAGTTTCCTGTTTCTCACTCCCCACATATTTGCCATCCCTCATTCTTTTCTCATTCAGCATCTAGATTGATTTTTCTTTTCTTTTTCTTTTTCTTTTTCTTTTTTTTTTTTTTTAACACAAATCTCCTTTTGACACTCTCTTATTCAAACCCAGAGTGGTTTCCTGGCTATTCCACTTATAACATTTAAAGGGCTGAGTGCGGTAGCTCATGCCTGTAATCCTAGCACTTTGGGGGACCTAGGAAGGCGGATCATTTAAGGTCAGGAGTCTGAGACCAGGCTGGCCAATATGATGAAACCCTGTCTTTACTGAAACTACAAAAATTACCGTGTGGTGGTGGGATCCTGTAATCTCAGATACTCGGGAGGGTGAGGTGAGAGAATCGCTTCAACCCGAAGGAGGAGGCAGAGTTTGCAGTGAGCAGAGATCACTCTACGCTGCACTCCAGCCTGAGCGACAGAGTGAGCCTGTCTAAAAAAGAAAAAAAAGATTTTAATGCGTCTGAAAACTTCTTCATCTTCTACTACTCCCCACACTCTGATCCATTCCACGTCTTGTACACACATGTAAACTGTCAACACAAGCCCTACTCCTACTGTTTTCTCTGGGATAACCATCTACGTATCTATATGGATTTCTCTTTTGTTGTATTTATGTCTTTTAAAAAACTCTCCAGCCTGAAATAATCATCCTAACCACACTGTATTCCCTCATCTTGCTCTCTTAATACCTATCATACATATTTTGTATCTGTCTGTTTATCACTTCTGTGCCTCATTGAAAGAATTCTCTTTTTTCCTTTTTCTTCATTACTGCATTGCCAGTACCAGTAAAAACGTTTGTCATGCAGTACTTTCATTTTTATTTTAAATTTTTTTATTAGTTTTTTTAGAGACAGAGTTTCGCTCTGTTGCCCAGGCTGGAGTGCAGTGATGAGATCATAGCTCGTTGTAACTTGTAACTCCTGGGCTCCAGGGATCCTCCCACCTCAGCCTCCTGAGTACAGGATTACAAGTGATCACCACCACATCTAGCTAATTTTTTTTTCTTTTCTTTCTTTTTTTTTGTTTTTTAGACAGGAAATCATGCTATGTTGATGAGGCTGGTCTCAAACTCCTGTCTAAAGTGACCTTTCCACTTCAGTCTCCCAAAGTGCTAAAATTATGGGCATGAGCCACTGTGCCTGGCCAGTGTGTTTATTCACTTTAATCATGCATCACAGGAGCTAAGAGAGTCACTAATCACAGAATAGCTTGTTCTAAGGCTTCTAGTGTGAGACTGAGGTTGAAGTTAGATACGTGGTGCCCCTTCTTTCTGCCACAGGCCCCATTAAACAGAACTCTAGCTCTCTATTTCAAATGGCTGCTGCTGACCATGTGAATCAGGTTGAGTCTTGATGAGCCAGGAAAGGCCTTCATGAACTGATGTGAAATCACTTCTGAAACAAACTCTTACAGAGATTTTCTTTTCAATCTTCCTTCAGTCATGTTCTTCTCTTCTTTAGTAAAAGCAAACTAACAAAATGCAGTCTGAAATTTTTGAAATATTCTCTTAATGAAGGCTTTTCTAAACTCAGTGGTAATGCAGAGCACTGATAATGCTGCCCACTGGTGATCAGGGTGGTCAGTGCTCCTTCAACTATAAGAGCATGCTCAGACACCTGGTAAACACTTACTATTCCTCAGCAAAGAAACTACACGTGAATGAAAAGCAAATAATGATAACAACAGAAAAACCTGGCATTTTTTGGTTTTTATTAATTATAATTTAAATATTGAATTTATTTATAGAATTTATTTTAAGTTTGATTATAATTAAATACAATTTAGTTCATATTATTCCTGTATCTTTACTCTTGAAATATTTTCGGGAAACATCAATTGCTTAGGTTATTTTGTTAATGAAACAAGACAAGAATCCTTTGTGGGTTTAAAATGTCTTTTAGAGTTATTCTTTTCAGAGACATAATAACAGAAAATGATTTTTGATTTGTCGAAATTTCATCCTGCACTCCCAGGTTATTAATGCTGTTCACTCCCTGATATGTAGATATGATTTCCGTTCACACTATTATCAATATAAATATCTACTATCCTGAAACTTAGACTAGCCTCACAACCAAATTATTCTGAAACTCAAAATAAGGAAATGAATAAAAATTCAGTTGACTGCAGTATATAGGATTACAACATAATTATTTCACTTTTGTCTCATGATACAATTCCGACTGTATATGGCCATTTTTTTTTTTTAAATAAATGCCTAAACTGTGTAGGCATGCTTTAATTTGGGAAATAAATAAGCAAAATACGTTATATGAAGGCATTCATGTCTTGAAGTGTAGACTGCATGGAGAATGTCAGTGTGTAAAAAATTAGATGAAGTTAATCTCCAATTAGATAAACATGATTAATGTAAAGATTATTATTCAGCATAAATTACAAGCAGTAGTTGTGATAGAGACAGGAGGCAGAGAAATTCTCAACAGAAAAGGGTGAGTCCCAGACAAAGCCCCACCCTCAAGCCAAAAAGCCTGAGACAGTGGCCCACAGTGAGAACTGAAATGTCACCTTTTCCTAAACCACCCTGGAGATGGCATAAACAGGGCATTGAGAGAGCCGATTGTTCGTGCATCTCTTCACAACTCCTTTTTCAGTGATGTCATGTTAATAGCTTGAGATCAGTCATGACGACATCATTTACACCTTGAAAATCCACAAATATTACAAATCACAGCTTGATGTATATTCGTGTGTGTTTGGGGACAGGGGAAGACTAACAGTGATAAATTAACAAAAAAAAATTGAATAAATGTCTGAATGAATTTGTTTATTGCAAAATGTTTATTATTAAGCTAGTTTATTTTCAAAGCCTTTGGACTTTAGTAGAGTTCATAGAGGACAGATGGTGTTGGAAATAATTTGTTGTGAACAACATATTTCATGAATTGTAAATGGCATCCATTCTGATGATGAAAAGCAATCTAAACTTCATATTGCTGTGTATGTAATAACTTGGTGTATTCACAATCCCAAAGATTCATGAATAAATAAAACACATAAGCCATTTATTCTTCAGCATTCTTAAAGCAAAAATGAATTTTCCATCCCTGAAAATCCATTCTTAGTTCGTGGAATGTTCATTTTGCATCTCAGAAATGTACTTTTTATGAAGTCTAGGATAACAATAAACTATTTGCAATGCGACTTTTATTATTTAGTGGTTTGTATTTTAAAATGTGACATAAAACTTATGTAATATATACTATCTTACAGCTTTTTTGAGACAGAAAGAATTTCTTATCCTGAAAAAGCAAACCTACCTAGCAACATTTTAATGCTTTCAATATCAATATATTAGAGGGTTTTTGAAATCTTACTCCTGGAAACTGTTATTAAAGGGCCTCAATTATGTTACTTCTTATTACAATCAGTACCAAAATAATTAATCTTGTTTTAGGGTGAACATTCCTAGCACTTACTAACTGTAATGTGATAACACCATTTTTAAACCATGAGAGCAAATTATAAATCATGACATCCTAATATAATACGAAGACCAAAGCTTGCATTTTCAGATGCTTTTGAGTATGTGAGAGTTTTTAAATGTTTTGATAAAATGTGTTTTCGGATTCTATCAGAGATAGAGAACAGATTGACAGCTTTCCAACTGCAACTGTAATTTCCACAGTCGTTCATTAGTAAAAATGCATCATTGAATAATATGTTAAGAGCGTGAACTTTGGCTCTGCCACTTACCACATCTGAGGTCCTGAGGGAGTTATTTAAGCTCTCAGTTCTACATTTTCTTCAACAATTACATGAGAAAAAGTAATGGTATAAACTGCATATAAACAATGGCTGGGCCGCGCGCGGTGGCTCAAGCCTGTAATCCCAGCACTTTGGGAGGCCGAGACGGGTGGATCACGAGGTCAGGAGATGGAGACCATCCTGGCTAACACGGTGAAACCCCGTCTCTACTAAAAAATACTAAAAAAACTAGCCGGGCAAGGTGGCGGGCGCCTGTAGTCCCAGCTACTCGGGAGGCTGAGGCGGGAGAATGGCGTAAACCCGGGAGGCGGAGCTTGCAGTGAGCTGAGATCCGGCCACTGCACTCCAGCCTGGGCGACAGAGCGAGACTCCGTCTCAAAAAAAAACAAAAAACAAAACAAACAAACAACAACAACAAAAATGGCTGGCACCTTAATTAGTAGGCACTGAAAAATTGTTAGCTTTTTTCTTTCTTTCCACTTTTCGTTTACTTCCTCACTCATTCTGTTGACACACATTCCGAAAGGACTTCTGTGTGATGATCCTTGTCATGAAAAGCGTTATTGATTAGGTGAAATGTAATAAAGTCTTAGGAGTATTTTAATTGCGTGAAGAAACAGAGAAATTCTACTGAATATTAAGCAGTAAAGTTGTATTCATACATGTTATTAATTGTTATCAATTGCTAGTAGTTTTCCATTCAGTTCTTTATACTTCGTATCTGCTCAGTCATTTCTTTCTGTTTGGAAACACCAGCTGCAATTTTTTACTGGCTCCTCCCGTCTCCTATTAATAGGTTTATGAGTTAATACTCCAGTAAGAGTTACTGCTGCAATTTAAATTAGTAATGATAAAATATTATGTAAGAAGGATGACTGCAGGGAAGTTGATACAAATATGCCTCCTTGTTTTTCCCCAAGAAGCAGTTTATAAATAAAATGTGACTAGTTTATGTTTTGGTTCATTGTCATTTTATTTTCTCTAGATAAAATTTGCAGGAGTAAATGTTAAATAACAACTCTAACTTTCAAATGAGGTATGGCTTACTTATTTTTGAACCATTTAAGGAGTGGATAAAATCAGCAGCTTTACATCACTTTAAATAGCTCGTAATTTCAATTCAATTTTCTGATTCCCTTTCATAGGGAATATTGTTTGACTGAGACACTGAACTGAAAAATGGAAGGGTGTGAGCAAAGGAGAACAGAACAGGAAGTCAGTTAGAATCGTGAAGGTAGAATTGATGAGGGTAATCAGTTTACTGCAAATTATCTAAAGAAACAAATTTCACTCTCCATTAGCTTTAGTAAACACAGAGAGAAGTGTGATACAGGATGCTGACTTCTTTCTCTTTTGGCTGCAATATTCCAGGAGCATTATGTGTTACTTTACAGCGCTTTCATGCACTGGCAGATTTTACCTGCTAACTTTTGAAAGGCGCTCAACAGCAGGAGACTCAGAATATAAATTTATATTAATAAACATGATTAGTAGGATCAGAAAAAAAATAATTAAGAGAGTCAAGTATGATTGCTTCTGCTCTTCCAAGCCTTCCTGTTGTTAAGAGAAATTTATTATGATTAAATCAAAAGCATGAACAAACACATTTGACTAATTCTGTGTTGCTTAATAATTTAGCTGTAAGGTACTAAATCCATTTGAGTTTGAATATTTGAAGATTAATGTATGCAAAGGAAATTAGTGGACATTTTACTTATTTAATATTTTATTATTTGAATATTCATAAGTTTATAGTCACTGCAGCATTTGAGGTTACAAGAATAATTGACATACAAATATCACTTCTCACATGTTTAAGATAACATAAAAAGTTTTATTTTTATTTTTATTTATTTATTTATTTATTTATTTTTTTTTTTTTGAGACGGAGTCTCGCTCTGTCACCCGGGCTGGAGTGCAGTGGCCTGACCTCAGCTCACTGCAAGCTCCGCCTCCCAGGTTCACGCCATTCTCCTGCCTCAGCCTCCCGGGTAGCTGGGACTACAGGCACCCACCACCTCGCCAGGCTAGTTTTTTGTATTTTTTAGTAGAGACGGGGTTTCACCGTGTTAGCCAGGATGGTCTCGATCTCCTGACCGCGTGATCCGCCCGTCTCGGCCTCCCAAAGTGCTGGGATTACATGCTTGAGCCACCGCGCCCGGCCCAAAAGTTTTAAATACATAAAATAAAATGTTCAAGAATAATATTTAAATAATAAGAATAAACATTTTCTTTTTGTAAGAAGCAATAAATTTTCCCTAGTACGTAAGTGGATTAACTCAAACATAATTCCATTTACTCCCATCAAATATATATATTTTACAGTAATCAAAAACTCATTATTAAATTAGTCCAGGTTTGCAAATGAGGTGTCAGTTTGCAATTTGGATGCCTATGCCCCAGATCATGGAGAATATTGAGGATATTTGGTAAAAAATTGTTTCTGGTGAATTAAAAAAATCAGAAATATAGAACTATAATCCTTAGATAAGTATATATTAATTTTCCTCTGAAAATACAAATTGCAGAATATAGAATATAATTGATTTTTGTAACCTCTAAAGCAAGAAACATTGACTATGCAAGTATAACCCCAAAACAATACTTATTCAAAAAAAGTAACACATTTCATGTGATTTTTAATAAAAATAAATATTTTACAATGTTTATGAAAATACTTTTTCAATATCAGATAAATATTTCTTTACCTGAAAGAAAGCATCTGGAAATCAAGAGTTAGATTTCTAGTTATAGTTAACTGAGATTTTCTTGAAGATATTTTGAGTTTTGAGGTTTCTTGTGTGAATATTTTGCATTTATTTACCTTCCTATACAAATGCATCAACTCTTACTGACAACTAAGAAATATCTGTACATTTTCATAGATTTTTCATTGAAATGATAGATTTATTTCTATTAGTACAGTTATTTCAAAGGCCTAAAACATTATTCCAATGTTTTCCAATTTAAAGGAAACTGATTTAGAAAAGAAACTGTTTAACAACAGTTTTATTGTTTTTGTTTGTTTGTTGCTTGTTTTGGGATTCAGCCTTTGAACTTACCAATTCAGAATATGAGTCCTATCCTAGAACTGTTAAAATTTAAAAGTAGGAAATCTCTGTTTTGTAGGTTGTAATGGAGGAGGGGAACGTATAACTTCATTAAAACTATACTTTTACCCATGATAAAGCCCCACAAGTTCAATAAATGTTAAGTAGATTTGACTTGGACTGAATTTATATCACCTCCGTATAGCAAAGATCGATCTGGTTTAAAACGGTATTGGAAAATAATACATTTTATAAAATATAGAAAATCAAATATATTCATTGTTAATTTTCTGGTCAAAACTAATAATAGTTCTTCATTTTGGAAAAACAGAAACTACTGACCTATTTCATGTAAAAGGAAAACTAGTTTTCTGTCTCACTTTGTACCCCAGGCTGGAGTACAATGGTGTAACCATAATTCGCTGCTGCCTCAAAGTTTAGGCTCAAATGATCCTCCCAGTTCAGTCTTCCAAGTAGCTGGCACTATAAGCATGTGCCACCATCCACCATGCCTAGCTTTTTTTTTTTTTTGTATTGATGGAGTCTTACTATGTTGACCAAGGTTGTGAAACTAGTTTTTAAAAGTTAGAAATTATAGGCTAGTTAATTATATGAGAAAACATTTATATATTTTAGATTTTTGTTCATTAACTCAGCAGGCACAATTATTGTCATGTCATCGAGACATCAAGAATGCAATTACTATTGCATAATAACATTGTAGAATAATAAAAGATAAAAGAAAACTATCTGGTAATTAACAACGAGAACAACAATAATGAAATTAAGTTTTACTTTTCTTCTAATTATAAGAAGATAACATTCAAGTAAGTAGGAAATTGTGCTTTGTGTCAGTATGCTTGTTGCAATGAATATAAATTAGAAATTTATCCATCATATCCATTATATCATTTATGGGTTAATTTTAAGAAAAATTAGAACTAAAGCATTTTTAAACACAAGTAAATTAGCTATATAGATGAAACATCATTTTCATTAACTTCTCTTTAAATATGGAAAAGTAAAAATATCCTAAGACATTCAGAAAATTTTGACACATTATTTCTAAATAATCCCAGGCTCTATTACTTAAGTGTTATCATGTTACAACTAGTTTACTTTCCTAACTGGGTAGATGTAAGGTTTATCTTCCTGTCAATTCTTAAAAGGAACCCCTTTCAAGCTAATTAATTTTTAAGAAAATAATTCTACTTATGCTAGAAAGTGCATTTTAAACTTTCTGATGTGTGAATTAAATTTTTAAAGAGATATAATGACGGCAATAATATTAAGTAAAAAATAAAGCACTTCTTGGCATTTTAACGTGACACTTTTTTAAAAAAAAGGTGAACTGTTCAGAATGAAATTTTAATTTTTATTACTTGTTCCTCAGCTCAAATTTAGTTGCTTTACGTTTATTTTGGTATGCTTTATAAGACCCAGATAATTGAACGTATTTTTATTAATGCAGTAAAGGACCTGTGTTTCATTGTTGCTGTGTTTTGAAGACCTAGAAGACTTGTATTTGAGTTCTGAGCCTTGAAGTTTTACAGCTGTACGATTTTGTAAAAAGTCACTTTCTCTAAGTATTTACCTGTTTTAAAATAAACATAGTATCACTCTTTACAGGATTTATATTGAGAAAGAAAAATAACATATGTAAGTGCTTTTTGTAACTTGTAAACATTCTATGTAAACATTATTTATAGGCACTAAAAGGTATCGTTCCTCATAAATATGAAGTTCTTTCAAAGATATTTTAATAGATATGTTTCTTATGGAAGCTTTTAAAGTGCAATAGAAAACACTGCACTAAAATTAAAGTCAAAAGATACAATAATATATTGCTTAATTAATTTAATATTTGTTTTATATACATAACATCTTGAAGCTGTTACAAATAATACTTTTACAAATAAAAGGGGATAAGCTATGAATTACAAGTGACATACAGGTCATTATGATTGTGATGGTTACTTCATTTTATGGCAATTTTATGAGGACTATATTTAAAACTAAATAAGATATGTCTTCACATTAGGTGTGATTATGGAAGCTTAGTAGAGTTCTTTAATTTCACCTAAGTTCTCGGAAGTCTGCCTTCTGGCTTCCTCACTGTAAATTGAGGATGACTATAGTGATTTGGTATCCTAAAATGTAGTGGTGAATAGGAAATTAGATATTGGGTTCACATGCAAACTTTGTACAAATGTAAGGAATCATGATCTTCTTTTATCTCCATTTTAAATGATCAGAAGTAACATTTGGAGGCCTAGTGAGTGAGTGAGATACACACTGTTAGGCTGATTTTGGAAGCTTTATTTTTATTTGTCATGATACAATAGCTCTTGCCATTTGCATATGTGTGCGTGATTTAAAAGTTCTGGGTTGGCACAGTGGCTTACGCCTATAATCCTGGCACTTTGGGAGGCCGAAGTGGCAGGGTCGCCTGAGTTCAGAAGTTCAAAACCAGCCTGGGTGATATAGCAAGACCTTATCTTTGATAAACATTTTTTAAAAGTATAAAAATTTTGTCTCATTTTTGCTTTGGTTATATCTTATGTATTTTAATAGTTTGAAATTCAAATGTTGTAAATTTGTGATTATTTTTCTCTAATTCGAGCACTTTCAAATTCATTGCACTGCATATGCTCATGTACAAACACACCCTCATAAGCATATACAGTAAATGTGGAGAAAGCTTGATGAATATATGCATAGAAATAGAGTACAATTCTATTCAGTTCTATTCTATTTACTTTTTAAACATACGCTCATAACATTAGAATAATTATGATTTAAAAAGATGACCGTTGCTTTGAAAACTATTTTTTGAAATATGTAAATATGCGTTTATCTTAAAAAAATAAGTATTTTTTCCTATGTGCATGGAACTATTACAGAGATACATTAAATTGCAGCATATCAAACAGTCATTTGTAGGTACACACTCAATACCTACATTTAGGGCTTAGCCCACACTATTTTTTAAGCGATTTGACTTGGTGAGAATTTAGAAACTATCATTTTCATTAGCTAGATAATATTTTAAATAAAAAATTAATTCTTAAAACCATATCAGTCTTAGACATTTGCTTATGCCTTCCCCACCCCATCAATAATCTTTCCTTTTGCATACCTATTGAAAGAGAAATGCATGGTAATCAGACTCGTTAGGCTGTGTAATTAATTTGCACACTTATTTTCTACATTTAAAACTGTCATTCTTTTCTCCCTAATGTTTTATTTAAAGTGCTGTCAGTCATATTTTAATAGACTTGTATTCTACTTTATGGTTGAAAATATAACTGATAATGTATGAACAAAAGAATGATGAATGAAGGGAAAATATCTTTATTTTAAAACTTTATGATAGTAAATTAAACTGGTAAAAATATATTTACAATTAGCTTTATAGCACTTTCAGTCTAACTCTAAACCTTAAAAAGGGAACTTTGTATTTCAACTCCTTTATACCTTATTTATTTATTTATTTATTTATTTATTTATTTATTTATTTATTTATTTTTGAGATAGAGTCTCTCTCTGTCCCCAGGCTGGAGTGCAGTAGCACAATCTCGGATTCCTGCAACTTCTACCTCCTGGGTTCAAGGGATTCCCCTGCCTCAGTCTTCCGAGGAGCTGGGATGACAGGTGCATGCCACCACGCCCAGCTAATTTGTTTACTGTTTTTTAGTAGAGATGGGGTTTCACCATGTTTGTCAGAATGGTCTCAATCTCCTGACCTCGTGATCTGCCCGCCTTGGCCTCTCAAAGTGCTGGGATTACAGATGTGAGCCATCGTGCCTGGCCTCGTTATTTTTTTATATGTTTATTGCAAAACAGTGATTTTAAAAGGGCAATTTTGATATAATTTCGCATTCTCATAAAACAGATTGCCTAAATTATCTATCATTGTGTATCCCAAAATTTAAAACGAGTATTTAATTTTCTCACAAATTTGTGGGTCAGATATTTTGGCTGTGCTGTGCTCAGCTGGGAAGTTCTTCCGGTTGTCTCAGCTGGGTTCATTGATGAACCTGCCATGATAATGTGGCATATTATCTAACATTGTCTCATTCACATGTGTAGTGTTTGATGCTGGCACTTCACTGAACCATTCTATCCATGAGGTCTCTTATCCTAACAGACACTGCACCGGGCTTTTCACAGCTCTTTCAGAGTAACAACTAGGTAAGAGCCAAGATACAAGATGTCTTTAAAATTAATTTCAAAGTGTTGCTACACCACTTCTGTGGCATTCTGGTGGTCAAAAAAAAAGTCATAAGGTAAGCTCAGATTCAAGCTAGTGAAGAAATAGATATTATTTGTTGATAGGAAACACACTAAAGTCACAGTCATATTTCAAAGGATGTATATAGAGGGGTAAGATGAATATGTGAACATTGGTGCCATTTACTGCATAAGGTATTCCAACTTTAATAATATTGGGACATCTTTTCATGGAAAATAAAATCTCATGTACTTATGTTGACATAAATTTTAAAATAACTTTAATTATGTGCTGTAACAACCTGTTTTTAAATTCCTTCTTTATACAATTTTCAGTTCAAAATCCATTTATAAAATTACGTTAAACAAAATTAAAGACATATAAAATCTAATTAAATACATGCTTTAGTATTATTTATATTTTCTTGCTGGGTTCAATTCTCCAATCTAGACTTAATAAAACATGCATTTGTAGTTTCTTTATTTGTTTCCTATTGATTTAATTCTTTGATATTTTGAACATGATGAACTAGCATATTAATAAATATTATTATTGCAGAATAATAAATGTCTTCTTTCAAACAATAAGCTAATATAGCCAATTATTGGCTATGCTTTGAAGATACAATCTGTTGCATGCCTAGAATGTTGTACTGGAGAAACAGTATTATTCCGTGAACATTTCCTCATGAAATACCATTTTAGACATAATATTTTGGCAGTAAGAATATGTCACCTGTTATTCTTGCAGCATTTTTAGTTTATTTTATAGAAGTATTGGCATCTAAGTATGTGTCTTTTCCTGGAGCTGCTGGTGCAATCTTTTCTACAGTCTGGACTTTGTTTAACTGATACTGAAGCCAACACACATGAAAACAGAGCTAAAGGGCATAAAACACAATTTCTTGAGGACACTTCTGACATCCAGAATCCTGCATGCCTGTTTGATATCAGATACACCTCTGGAAGTTACAGATTCATAAACCACTAGGCTTTCGATTTTACTTAAGTCCCTAGGAATTACTTTTCTATCACAGGCTACATAAATAATACTAACACATGAAACATTTATCAATACTTTTAATGTTACTATACCATCACAAGTGTGTATGTCACAGCTATTGACATTATGGAGATCATGCATAAGCTCACTGAATGCCTATTCGGTGCAATGGGCATATCCTATTGTTGCTGTTAATTATTTGGTGTACCATAAAAGTTCTATTCTAGAGCATGAATGATACCATTTACTTATTACTTGCCATGGGGGTATCCTTTGCATATTAAATTCAATATTCTTCTTTATTTCAATTGATATTTATTATTTTTTCACATTTTTATTTTCATTGTGCTAAAATACACTTTCCACAATACATCTTACAGAATTAACATGGAAATACCTTACAACCAGGTTTACCAGAGACACAGCAAAATTTAATATTACCACAGGACAATTTCTTTTGTTGATGTTGAGACACGAATAGGTGGGTAGCTAGACAGGCTTGCAATGTTAATTGCACAGCTAAGATGAAATCCCATGTGGTGCAAGTCTAGCAGAATAGAATGCTTGTGTGTGTGTGTGTGTGTGTGTGTGTCTGTGTGTCTCTGTGTGTGTGTGTCTCTGTGTGTGTGTGTGTATTTTCTGTGTGTGTGTGTCTCTGTGTGTGTGTGTCTGTGGGTATTGTTTCTCAGTCAATGTCTAAGTGATTCTGGAAAACAGTAGAACACAAAAAAGTCAAACTGTGTGACTTTATAAGGAATTGTAGATCATTAGTTAAATATATTTTATTATTAAGAATCATTTGAGAAATACAAGTTGAGTAGCCTTTTTTACACATAAATATATGTAAATTATTTTGTACATCAATAAGTAAAATGTCAATCAGATTTTGCAAATGTTCATATTTTCCACTTCCTAATAAATCTCAGTAACATGCTTTACTGGTCATCTTTATTAATTAGTATTGCCAACTGTTCTAAAGAGGTTTATATTTCATCTATTTAAAATGTAATCTTTCAGTGAATGGCCTTTGGCAGTGTAGACATATAATAAGAAGCAAAACAAGGAAAAGAAGACAAGGAGGTTGAGGAGGAAAAAGAAGCAATGGAATGAAGATGAAAAGGGAAGGAGAAGAAAATATAAAAGAAAAAGTAAAAATAGCACAAAATGACAAGTTTTCAGATTATATCTTTTTGTTTCTAAGAAATCTAAGCAAAAAATATAGATTTAGAATAGTCTAACTTGCCTAATAGCATCAGGAAAATGTCCCTAAATTATATGTCACATTTTGTTCCGTTTTATTTCTTGGTCTTCTTCTTTGGAAATTCCAGTTATATACATATACATACACATTCAGTGGAACTACTATGAATGAAAGATAATTGTCCACATTAAGAATATCCCACTTAATTTAAGTTTATGCTTGCTAAAAGTAAATAAGCCATCTTCAGTTAGTCAAGCAAAGTAATCTAATTATTTTTAAGTGGAAAAAATCAGACTATCGAATTTTATACAAATACAATGATATCAAAATAAAACTCTGCAATAACTTAATAACATTCCAAGGAACAATGTGGAAGGTGAGAATTTTTTTTATCACAACAAGCTATTTTATAAATATAAATTCAGCATTTATGAAAAACTGTAACAAGGAACATTTTTCCCTAACTTACTCTTAAGGAAATCATTTGACATTTTAAGTGTCTCCAAATAAAGATAACCTGTGAAGCTTCAGCAAAGTAGCAAAAGTAAACATTGGTGCATTTAATTGCACAGCTAAGATGAAATCCCATGTGGTGCAAGTCTAACAGAATAGAATGCTTGTATGTGTGTGTGTGTCTGTGTGTGTGTGTCTGTGGGTATTGTTTCTCAGTCAATGTCTAAGTGACGCTGGAAAACAGTAGAACACACACAAAAAATGGAAGATAGACCATAAAATCAACTTGCTTAATATTTCTTTTGTAATGGGAACCATAAGAAATCATGAAAATATGACTAGTGAAGTCAAAGGTTATAAGTATATTTAAAAGTATGAAGAAAAGCACAAAGAACAACAATCCTTCTGATTAAAATAGCTTGATGGAAAAGAGACAATAGACGGAGAAGAAAGAGAAAAAAAGCTAATAGAAAAATGAAGGAGATAAATATATACCAAACAACATCATAGTTTGTGTCAGAGGTTGCCTACATTAAATGCAGGTTAACAATTTATTAGAATGAACCACAGCAGCAAGAAAAGTGGTTATGCTACTGTTTATAATTCATTACAGTGAGTGGAAATAGATTAATATCAGGGAGAATGAAAGGCGTATAGGATATGGGGAGAAACGAGGCATGTGTTTTCATTTCTCCCGTCCCCGTGGAGACACAGAGGCAGCACTTCATTCTCCCAGTAGTAATGTAGTATTGCCACCTGAGTTGCTCACCGGAGCCTTGGTGACCTGCACTGTTGCTTGAGATCAGTCAAGAGGCATGGAGAACCCACATGACTGACCTTAAGTATTCAATATCTAGCTCTTCATTTTCCCCAACCAAGAGGTCTAACTGACGCAGGATGGCCCGGAACCCCAAGTGAACAAAAACATGCATTTGCCATAAATCACATTGCTACCGTAAACTAGCTTGCACGGCCCAGGGCCTCAGGTATTTAACAACACTCTTCAAAGACACTTACCAAGCAGACTATTCCAACAATTTACAGTTTATAGGTTACCTCTCAGAAGCCTGTCAAAGGTGAGTCCTTTCTTTGGCATGTCCAGAATTTGAGCACTACAAAACTCTGAGTTAATCTATTCCTATAAATACACGTACACACACACACACATACATACATAACTTTATATACATACATATACATATATAAAATGAAATACAAATAATATATACATGAGCATATATATACATATATAGTTTTATATTTTTAAGTGTCCACTTATAGAAAGAAAACACAATATAAAATCATTATGGATCAAAGGCCAAAATAACTATCACATCAATAATTAGATATAAGTTAGAATTAATTATAAGAAAAATAAACGTTTATTTTAGCAATGTATGTTATTTTAAAAATTAAAACAAATTACTATAAAAATGCAAAAGCTAATTGCTTGAAAGAAGTGAAGCAGATAAACTGCTGGATAACCTGACTATTAATAAAGATATTTTAAAAGATAAAAATGACTGCCCAAACATTAGTAATTAAAACAAACTCAGAGCATTACTTTATTTAGCTTTATGCAGGTACATTTAAAAAATTGGATGAAATAAGCAATCTTCTAGTAAATATGTTATCAAACCATCTTATAATAGTTTTATTTACAATAAGAAAAGACAGCATTTTTTTTTTTTTTTCAAAGAACTAACCTTTACAGGCCCTGAGAGTAGATGCTTTCCTGGGACAGTTCAATTAAGCATTTAAAGATTAGAGAATTTTTGGCCGGGCGCAGTGGCTCACGCCTGTAGTCCCAACCCTTCGGGAGGCTGAGGCGGATGGATCACTAGATCAGGAGATGGAGACCATCCTGGCTAACACGGTGAAACCCCGTCTCTACTAAAAAAACAAAAAATTAGCCAGCCGCGGTGACGGGCACCTGTAGTCCCCGCTACTCCGGAGGCTGAGGCAGGAGAATGGCGTGAACCCGGGAGGCGGAGCTTGCAGTGAGCCGAGATTGCGCCACTGCACTCCAGCCTGGGCGACAGAGAGAGACTCCACCTCAAAAAAAAAAAAAAAAAAAAAAAAAAAAAAAAAAAAATTAGAGAATTATTATGCTATATAACACTTTCAAAACAGAGAAAGAAGGAACATTTTAATATTAGTTATAAGTAATAATATTTTGACCAAAATCTAACAGATTGTTTTGTAAAAGAAGTAACTGCAAACTCACCCCAATAACTGATATTAACGTAAACAATCTTAAAATGTTAGGAAAGAGAATTTATTGAACTGTTATGACATGACTAAGTTAGTTTGCCCCAGAAATGCAAAAAGGATTATATAATAGAAAATGTTTGACAACCGTAGTAATAAACCTCATGAGATGCATCATGGGACTACTTTCACAAACAGTGAAAAGGTATTTCAAAAAATTAAACTCATGCTGTATAAAAACATTTAAAAATCAACAGGTTTTTAATGAGATAACACAAATCAGCCCAAAAGCCATCACCCTGCACAATAGGGAAATGAGGAAACACCTAAAACACATCCACGAAAGCCAAGACCAAAACAACAGGAGCTCGCTATCCTACTTACTATTTAATCATCTTACCAAAAATATTAGCTGTATTAGACAAGGACGAACATTTTTAAAGTAGCAATTGGAAAAATGGGTAAAGCTGTTGGTATTTGCCAGTGTATGATGGACTCATTTCCAAAATCAAGTAAAAAGTAAAGTAAACAATGAGAGGATAGAATAAAGTAGTAGAGTATGCAAATGATGCATAGAATACTGCTCCCTTACTATGTGCCTGTGTGTTTATCTATTAATCTACATAATTATAATCATATGTAGATATACTTAATAGATATGTGTATATAGTAAGATAAATAATACAAGAAAACATGCATTTCACAATTTAAAAAAGAATAAGACACTTACGAAAAGTAGCCAAAACTATGAACTGTCATTATAAGGAAAAAATGAAAACACTACTGAAAGTATAAAAAAAAACTAATTCTACTTTATGATATTTAATTAGTGAGATGTTTTAAACTAGATGCCCAAAATTTGTCCCATAATCTGTGTTGGGAATTTGATTAAAAAGTCAAGGATACTGGAGTTACTGCTGCAATACAGTTGTGGTGTCTGTCTCCGGGTGAGCAATATCTACTCTAAGAATGTTTTCTGAATTCTAACCCTTCTTTTCCCACCCCCTCATGCAATACATCTGCTTTAGACATAGCAAAAATGAACAAAGCTTGCATTTTGAAAACAGCAGGAATAGAGGTTCATTTGTTGTTGCACAAAGATTTATGTCAAGCAAACATAAAGGATGCTAACCTCCTCTGGTGGACAGTAACGCCTACATCTAAATGCTACTATGGTTTGCCTGAGTCTTTGAAAACTCTCACAGTCAGAATATTCACCACGGAATGGCAATCTGACAACTGGGTGTGTTTAATGTCATTTATTTTTACAAAAGGCTAAAAATTGCCCCAAGCAGCTCAAATAAACAGTATATTTTCCTCCTAATGTTTCTATTCTATTTTTCTGGTCAATAAAATATATTTTTCAAGTGAGTAATCCTATTTCTATGCTATTGGTGCTAGAAATATCTATGAAAATTAAACTGTAAATTCATTAATGGTTATATAGATATTCTGTATATGTATATTTTACATCAGTGGTTCCCAACCTTTTTGGTACCAAGGATCCGTTTTGTGAAAGACAATTTTTCCACAGACCCAAGGTTGGGGGTGGTTTCAGGAAGATCAAGCAAATTACATTACTGTGAACTTTATTTCTATTATTATTACATTGTAATATATAATAAAATGATTATATAACTCACCATAATGTAGAATAAGTGGGAGCCCTGAGCTTGTTTTCCTGCAACTAGACGGTCCCATCTGGGAGTGATGGGAGGTGGTGACAGATCACCAGGAATTAGATTCTCATAAGGAGGGTGCTACCTAGATTGCTCACATGTGCAGTTCACAATAGGATTCACGATGCTATAGAATCTAATGCTGCCACTGATCTGACAGGAAGTGGAGCCCAGAAGTTAATGCCAGTGATGGGGAGTGGCTGTAAATAAAGAAGAAGCTTCATTCGCTTGCTCACAGCTCACCTCCCGCTGTCCAAGCCAGTTCCTAACAGGCCACAGGTCAGGGGCTGGGGACCCCTGCTATACCTCATCTTAATTTAAAGGTAGCACTAACTTCATTCTTATGACTTTCAACAGGCACGTGATAATGAAGCTTGATGCTGAAGGCTGCGTTTTCCGAGTCTTGGAATAGGAGTCTGGTTTACTCCTCTCAATGTATGCAAAGAATGAATATTATTTTAATATCATTCAATGCTAGCACACATTACAGCATAAAGGATAGAATCATCAATTTTTAATCCAAGCTGCCTAGATACTCAACGTATGACTGTGTGACCTCAGACAAATTACTAAACTCTCTGCACTAAATATCTTCATCTGCTGGGTGAGGATAATGAAAGTAAATCCTCAAATAATGGTTGTGAGAATTAAAGGAAATAATAAATGTGAAGTAATTAGAAGAGTATGTAGCACCTAATCAGCACTATATTTGATATTTTATTACTAATATCATTATCATCATCATCAAGATGTGGCAATACTAAAGTGACTAGCCATGGAGCACTCAAGAGGCATAATTCGACTGCCTTGGTTTTTTAAAGTATAGTTCTGTTTATTTCTTACTATTAAACTAACATTTTTCAACAGCCAATAACATTGGGATAAATTTTGCAGTTTCTATAATTTCCATCCTAATGGAGCTTTTATTTTGCTAGCCATAGGCCACTTCAGTTCTTGATGTGCCTGGTTCTTAAAAGCAAAATAAAGCAACTTAGCTATCAACTTTTAGGTCAAGAGAGTAGATTTATTTTCCCATTTTCTCTCCCTCTGCACTCCTGATAATCACTATTCCACTCTTTGCTTCTATGTGTTTGATGATAATCACTATTCCACTCTTTGCTTCTATGTGTTTGATAGCTTTTTACAGATTCTATATACAAGGATGATTATGTGATATTTTTTCTTTCTTTTTCTGGTGAATTTCACTGAGCACTATGTTCCAGATTCATCCATGTTGCCACAAATGGCAGTATCTCCTTTTATAAGGTTCAGTAATATTCCACAGCATTATTGCATGACATATGTATTTCTTTATTCATTCATCGTCGATGAACACTTAGGTATTTTTTGATGTCTTGGCTATCTGACATCTCTCTGAGTTGCTAATTTCATCTCTCAGCAGAGAGATTGCTGCAAGATGTAGGTCAAAGATAAAAATAAACTTGCAGTTCTATAAGATGAATAAGTCTAAAGATGTAATTAAGTCAGGAAGACTGTAATTTATGATATTGTCCTACAGTTTGAATATTTGCTAAGAGAGTAGATTTTAGGTACTCTTACCAGCAAAAAAAAAAAAAGGGAAACATCAAGGAGATAACTATACAAAGTGATGGATGTATGAGTTTGCTTACCTGCAGCAATTACTTCAGTATATATAAATGTATCAAAACATCATGTTGTGGCTCTTAAATATATAAAATAAAAATCAGTTAATTAAAGAAAAAGAGAAATATACTGAGCACATATTGGGATCTACCCACTATTTACTGCCTCAAACACATTAATGTAGGTGGGATACATGTTAAACCACTTCAAAATAAATTCCCACTTGAAACGGGAAATCTCCAGAACAAAAGTGAGATGACACTTATATTAACAATGAGATCGGAGAAAAGAAGTTGTAAAATAAATGTGCTGTAGATCTCAAATATGGACATAGGAATTGTGGTTTCAAAGACATTGTTAGGTGCTGGGGCCACCACCCTAGAGTGTCAAAGAGGATTTACTCTGTATTTCATTGCAGATGAAAGAGATGATATGCACAAGTGGGGACTATACTAATTCTTTAAACGTTAGACTTCTTTGCAGAAAAACATAAATTGCTGTTGCTCATTATACACATGAGTTATATGCCGGATCCAGTGGAAAAACTGATTCAAGGCCGGAGAATACTTGAAGATCAGGTCAAAATAGCAAACACAAACACTATACACAAGCTAAATATAAATCCCTACTATCCATGGTATATGCTGAATTCACCTCGTGGGGAAGATGTAATTCAGGGAAGATAAATTCATAGCAAAGAAACACACCTACACGCACAGAAGTGAGAAAGCTGAAAATCATGGAAAACATTGTAGTCACCACCCAAAATGTGATAATTTATGCCCAGTATGGGACATTACAAAAAAAGTAAACATGTATCAATTTTTTAAATAAATAAAATCAATTCATATTATTCATAGAACACAAAGGATTAATGTATAGTAGAGACTACATATTTAAAATAACTGAAGATAAAAATAATTACTGGTATCTAAAGTATATTAGATATCAATACTTAAATATTATTTTACCTACAATTAAATTATTTAATTTTAATTTAGTAATTAAATTATTTTACCTAAAATAATTAGTGATATCTAAAGTATATTGAGTTCTTAACATATTCCTTATTCTAAAGTCTTTCTATGCTGTATTTCATGTAATCCTTATCAGTTTTACAATTCTTGAACCTGAGTCAAAAAAGTGAGACAATGGCAAACACAATGGGGTAGTCTTTGAGGACATACTTAAATGTAGACTTTTTAATGTCCACTTTTATAACAATCATTTACAAAAGCTTAAAGCAAAGCACATTGCATTCTCTGAAGCCACTTTTGTGGTCAGCCAATCTGAGAAAATTCAAGTGACCTGCCTTGATGCTAAAGTAAGGCACAAAGGATAGAATGATCAGCTTGTCTTTTATACTTCCCATATATTCATGTTTCAGCCTAGTATCTGAGATAAATTGTGATTAGCTCTCATTGTTGTGGGAAAAATACACCAAAAATTATAATATTCATAAAAATGTGCTAAGTATAAATAATATAGACAATTGTTTTCAGATCAGTTTTTAGAGAAATTTCACAAGCTGTGGTAGACATTCTGTGCAATCCATATGTACATTATAAACATATATTTACTGGTATTTAAGATTGCTAGGAATAAATATATGTGGAATAATTCATATTTTAAATCTCAGCACAAACATCTCAATGACAAAAAAGCATTTGGATTTTGAATGAATGTATTTTTGCTTTTGTGGCTTTTCTTTTGTAAGGTAAGGTAATTGCTTTTGCTATTTCATTCAAAATTCAGATTTATGCCTCACAGACCTTAAGGCAAACTTATCAGTTGGGTTAACCTAGAATGTCACAGTACCCCTCAAGATTCCTAGTAGGAGATATTCTTTTTCATTCACTACAAATGACATATTAAAGCCATTTTTATATACTTCAAATCAAATAATCAATATGATTTAGAAAATATAAAACTGTAATTTCTGACCAATTCGCTTATTTTCTTTTCACCTTTCCAACTTTTATCTTTACAGTAAGCATACGCTAGTTTCAGCAAGAACTAAAATTGTCAGCATTTATCCCCACCTCAACTTTCGATTCCTTATTTCCCTCTTTTTAGCATTCATATTTCAGGTGTCCTGTTGCCCCTTTCCATTCTCTGGTCTCACAATCTTTTTCTATACTTTTTCTGCCCTGTCATCTTTTCAAAACTATTGCTCTGGCTCTCTGACAGCATATTCAGTATGCATACAACATTTATTTATTAATATGTTTAATATATTAATATGTAAACCAAGTCATGATCACTTATTAATGGCTATAGACAGCTGATCAATTCTTCTTCCAGTTAAGATGTGAATTAAACAGAGATTCCCTAGCTATCACTTTTAACTCCACGTACTTAGCTGTCACAATCCTCTTGCATGAGGCAGGTGTTATTTGACCCAGTGACACCTGCTAAGAGATGGCATTTAAGTGCTGTGCCTAGGGAGTGAGCTAGCTACTTTGGAACAATAAAACTTTGAGGAAACTATCAAAGATACACTCAACTCAGCCATTTATTTGTATAAATTAGTGGCAGTTCCATGCTCCACTTGAGAAAAAGTAATTAGAGTTAATAGTGCTCTCCTTTTCCCATGGCTGATTAAAAGATGATGGCTAGAAAGTATCTTTAGAGTATGAAGAGTCCCATATGATGGATGCAGAGGAAATAGATGTGTGTTATCTAGCACAATAGTCTTCCTTTTTTTTGGCACCAGGGACCAATTTTGTGTAAAACAGTTTTTCCATGGATGTATTGGCAGAGAGGGGGAATGGATTGGGGATGTTTCAAGAACATTATATTGATTGTGCACTTTTTTCCTATTATAATTACATTGTAATATATAATGAAATAATTATACAGCTCACTATAATGGAGAATCAGTAGGAGCCCTGAGCAACCTAAGTCTCTTGCATGCCCAGTTTACAATAGAGTTTGTGCTCCTATAAGAATCTACTGCCCCCACTGATCTGACAGGAGGTGGAGCTCAGGTGGTAATATGAGGTATGGAGAGCAGCTGTAAATACAGATGAAACTTTGCCCTCTCATTCACCTTCTGCTGTGCAGCCCAGTTTCTAACAGACCAGTACCAATCTGTGGCCTGGAGGCTGGGGAATCCCTGGTCTAGTAAATATCCCAAATATCAGTTCAATTTTTATCTGAAAAATTCTACTCAATTAAAGCTAGAAAAAAACAATTACTTTTACTGGAGTTAGTATATTGTCCTTCTTCAGTCAAAGTCCTTTATTTTCATTATATTTTAATCGCTTTTTGTCTATTTTCCTACAGATTCTGTGAAGAAAGGCTCCTCTTTCATTTTTTCCACTGTAGTGCTAGCTACAGAGTTTGAAACATAGAAGATGGTGAGTAAATACAAATGGAGGAATGTACCACTTTAAAATATATCTCTATATTCCTTCTGTAGCTCTAAACTCAACAGTCATTAAAAGTTTAAGTAGAGTGTATACAAACGATACACTTTGAGATTTCAAGCCTTCTGATAGCAGATATTTTTCTAACTTTTTAAATTTAAAAATTTAAACTTGTCAAAACTGCGAAGTCAACTAGAGGCAAATGTCCCTGAACTAATGCTATTGTATCAGTGATATGTAACGCTCATAAATGAGACTCTCAGGATTAGATTATTATTAAACCAACCATTGGTATCACCAAAGTAAAGTAACCATTTTCATGCTAATAAAACATATTTTCTGTTACATCTCATTCAAAATTGTTTATATGGTCAGAAGTGTGTAACGATCAAGTCATTGGACATTAACAGTTATATGTCCAGTTACAAGAAAAATAAGGAATGACTTGTCAGTAAATCACTTTTGTTAACTCAAAATCTTCATTCAGGTAGACAATAGCTCATTTTGGGAGAAAATAATATATTGAAATAGAAAACATTTCTTGAAGTAATGTAGCAGGTAAAATACAGGGAACAAAGCTCATTGAGAAAGAAAACATTTAGTTTGTTTATGAAGTAAGTTTATTCATCAAAAAAGATTAGCAAAAAGGCGTTGTGAATTGGTCACTGAAACAGCAGGTAGATATTTACTTTATCAAATAAAACTGTAAATGTGATAATTTAAAAGTATTTACATGTAGTTAGTGAATTTAGCTTTATAAATACATAAATATAAGATGAATTAGAATGTGCTTTGAAAAAATGAGCATCTTGTTGATTAAAATTATTAGTTCTGTGTACACTTTCTATCTGATGTTATTTCAAATAAACTCTGTATTGACTATAAGGTTGGGGACATTTGAAATAACGAGTAATCATATGATAAAAAGATAAATCATGCAAACATACTTTAACTGTACATACAGCTATATTCAGCCTTTTACACTGATTAAATAGCTGTCTAATCTGGATATGAGAATCTTTTTCAAAAGTACCTTACAATAAATATATGCAGAATTTTATGCAAAAATACAGCATCAAATAAGACATATGGAATAAAAATAGTTATTATAATATTATTTGAAGAACAAATAAAATAACACTAAAGAAAAAATAAGTAAAATAACTTGTAAAGCAAAGATGAGTATGTGCCACATAGAAAACTATATTCCTAAATCACAATGCTTGTGATCAAATTTTCTCATAATCATAGATCCTCTCGTAACATAGGTGTTAAACGTTGTTTTTTTTTTTTTTCAACAAAATACTTCAAAGGTAGTATAGACACTTTGGATTTCTTATGAATTTCCTTTTTGTCTCTCTCCCAGAACATGGTTCAATAAAACATGTTCAACAAAACCTTGGAGCTATTATTCCAACACTATTGTATTCTTGATTTTCACAATTTTACTTTTTATTTGGTAATTCAACTATGTTGACAAGGGAATAATAGAGATCAACAGGATATGAAATGAATTAAAGATTAGATATATTCATTTTAAATCTTGATATTTTATAGTATAATCTTAAATTGAACCAAAATCTTATCCGGGAAATAAAGATAAAGTAAGGTGTTATGAAATAAGACAATTTTACTGTGATCTTGTTGACCTAATCTTGCTGTCAACTAACTAGTTCATTTCTCATTGTAAATCTAAATTTCATTTATCAAGAAGTGAAAAGTTTGAAATGTTAGTAATTGGCAATATTCCAACTTCAGAACTCAAAAAAGCCATTTTTGAGGACTATTGACTTTTTGCCTTGTTTGAATAAAACATTAAATCCCATGCCAGCCATTAATAGCAAGAGTAGGCAAATGTCCAAACATTGTAATCTATTATGCACTTTTAAATGATTATACCATTTACTGTATATTTATTATAGGTCATTATATTCCCTATCTCATATAACCTTCAGAAATAGTTATTATAAAGATTATATCATTTCTTGCAGTCAATGAAACTGAGTCTCAGAGGAGTACAGCACTTTTCCTGGATGAATAGTGATATAGTTAGACCAGAGAGAATTCTGAGAAGATAATGGGGTGGGAAGAATCAGACACCTGTCTCCCTACCTTAACAACAATTGCACATGCAGAATTTGTCTGATATTGTTATTTCAGAACTCTGGAATATACTGACTGTTTTCCACTTCCAGGGGGAGTATTGGATGATAAATTGTGGTTAATTTTAGTTCTTACCACAGTGGTAGCCAACTATCCCCCTCCTCTCAGCCACATGTCAGGCAGTTAGTTGTTCATATGTTTCTCGCACCTAGAGTAGTTTTCATCTAGCTTACAGAAGCCAAAAAGAAACCTCTTCTACAAATTTCTGGGACCTGTTCTCTGATCAGTGATCTTGCTGCTTCTGATCACAGGGGTAGAGGCAAAAAAGCAGAAACCATTATGTTTATACCCACTCACAACTATTTCAAGCCCCTCTTACTCTGAATGAAGTAATTTCCAGGTGATGTAATGGGCTGGTGCTTTCTTCTTCCATTCATTTTTCCCTTTCTCCCACTTTGGGAGCCAGATGTAGACATGCAGGGCTTTCAAAAACAATCATATACATGAGGGAAAATGACACGCTCACCATGCCTGCCTACTGGAAGGTGCAGTCTCAGAAAAATACTTGAGAAGACCTTGAATTTACACCTCTGGCTGAATCTCAGCAGAGAGAGCCTATCATAATCAAGAAAGCATAAACAAAAAATGGCACATGCTGGGGAAGAAATAGAATTAATTTCTAGTTACTATGTCATTAAATTTAAATGTGCAGGTTTCAACAACAACAACAACACAAGGCATACAAAGTAATGGAAAAGTATGTTCCATTTAAAAGAGCAAACAACAACAACAAAACCCAGAAACTGTTCTTGAAAAATATCTGATAGCTGATCTTCACAGGCCTTAAAACAACTGCCTTAAAAATACTCAAAAACCTAAAAGAAGATGTGGAGAAAGTCAAAAAATATATGAAGAAAATAGAAATAGAAATAGAGATAGTAATTCTAAAAATAAACCAAAAGGAAATTCTATAACTCAAAATTATAACAAGTAAAATATTTATTAGAGGGATTCAAAAGCAGTTTAAGCAGGAAGAAGGAGTCAGCAAACCTGAAGTTAGGATGATGAAAATTGCTGAATCTGAAGAAGAGAATTAAAAACATGATTGAAGGAGTATATACAAAGTATAAGGAACCTGGGGAATATCATCAAGTGAATTGAACATATACATTATGGAGTCCCAGAAAGAGAGAAACAAGAAGGAAATGGGGATAAAATTTAAAGAAATAATGGCTGGACTATTCCCAAATTGAATGGAAGACATGAATGTTAACATTCAAGAAGCCTAACAAACTCCAAGTAAACTCAAAGAGAACACATGGAGACACATTACAATTAAACTGTTAAACATAAAAAGACAGGGAGAATTTTGAAAGCAATAAAGTGACTCATCGCATACCAGGGATCGGCAGATTATCATCATAGATTTAGATTTAGATTTAGATTGAATCAGAAGACGTGTCATCAGGAATCATGGAGGCCAGAAGACGCTGAGCTGATATATTCAAAGTACCAAAAACAAAAATAAAAATAAAAAGTGTGCAAACTAAGATTTATCTGGCCAAATTGTTCCTAAAAAGTTTGGAAGTAATTAAGGCATTCCCAGATAACAAAATCTGGGGGATATATTACTACTAGACCTGCCTATAAGAAATACCAAAAGGCATACTGCATGTTGAAATCAAATAACACTAGACAGCAACTTAAAGCCATAGAAACACATGAGGATTTTGGTAAAGATAAGTACAAGAGCAATTATAGAAGCTAATACTATTGTAACTCTGCTTTTTTCCCGCAACATAATTTAAGCAACTAAAACAGTTCAAACAAAAACAAAAACAAAAAACTTATCTGAAAACTAGTATTATTATTTCTTGGTTTGTAATTTGAAAATGATTTTCTGCAAAATTTAAGAGATTAATGTGGTAAAAATAATTATTAGTTTATGCTTTTGGACATACAACACATAAAGATGTAATTTTTGTAATATCAATAGCTGAAAGAAGTGGAGATGTAGTTATTAAGTAAGCAGAGTTTTTGTATGTCATTCAAGTTAAGCTGGTATAAATTCTAATTAGAGTGCTGCAAAATAAGGATGCTAAATATAATCCCCATGGTAACCATGAAAAGAGAGCCACAGAATATATTCAAAAGGAAATGAGAAAGGAATTCAAATGTTTCACTTTTTTAAAAAAATCAGCAAAATATAAAAGAAGACAGTAATGCAGGAAATGAGGAATAAAAAAGCTATAATATATATAGAAAACAAACAGCAAAATGAAAGATGCAATTTGCTCATAATTGCTTTAAATATAAGTGAATTAAACTTTTAATGAAGACAACAATAATGAATTTAAAAAGCATCAAATTATTTTACTTTATATAAAAAAGATTATGAGACAAGAATATTCATATTAATAAAACGTCCAATACAGGAAGAAGATACGATGGTGATAAACATAGATGCACCTAAAAACAGACTATCAAGGTATATGAAGCATGTATTGTTGAAAGTAAAGAGAGAAATAGATGGTTCTATGATAATAGTTTAAAACATTAATACCTCATTCTAAATAGATAGACCAACCAGAGAGAAGATAATGGAAGGTAAATAGAAGACTTGAACAGCACAATAAACTAACTAGATCTAACAAACGTATACTTAAACACTCTACTCAACAACATCTAACTTCCCATGGAACATTTTCAAGTTTAGACTGTATGGTAGACCACAAATTAGGGTGTATATATTAAAAAAAAATATATATATATATGTATATATATCACACAAAGTTTATTCTCTAACAAAAATGGAATACAGTTAAAAATCGATAACAGAAGAAAAATTGGAAATTTCACAATTTTATGGAAATTAGCACACTGTTAAACAACGGATTAAATAATAAATCAAAATGAAATTTAGAAAATAATTTGATAAAAATAAAAATGAAAATACAACATATCAAAACGTATGGAACACAGAAGGAGTAATGCTAAGTGGGAAATTTATAGCCTTAAATGATTACACTAAAATCCAATAAATATCTCAAATTAACAACCTAACTATGCAACTGAAAAATCTGTAAAAAGAACAAACTGAATCCAAAGCTAACAAGAAGGAAATAATAAAGATTAGAGTTAAAATAACAAACTAGAGATCAAAAATTAAATTGAGAATATAAAAAAAATCAAAAGTTGTGTCTTTAAAAAAAATAAAAAGAACAATTACTTATCCAGATTGACGAAGAGAAAAAAAGAGAAGACTCAAATTAGTAAAATCCAAAATGAAAGAGACATTACTGTCGATTCTACAGAAATAAAAATAATTATAAGAAAGTACTATGAATAATTGTATCCCAACAAATGACAAGCTAGATGAAATGGAACAATTTCAAGAAAGGCAAAACATATCAAGGCTAAATCACAAAAGTATTTTTAAAAATTGGAATAAACTTATAGCTAGCAAGAAATTTAAATCAGCAAACAGAATCTCCTGACCAGAAGAAAGGGCCTGGTGTCTTTGTTGGTGAATTCTATCAGACACTTAAAGAACAAATATCAATCTTTCTGAAATTTTCCAAAAATTGAAGAAGAAGTAACACTTTTAATTCACCTAATTCATTTTATGAGGCCAATATTACCCTCATATCAAAGCCAGACGAAAATACTTTTGCATGAAAAGAAAAATACAAATCATTATCTGTTATGAACATTGATGCAAAAATCCTCATCAAAATATTACTAAACCAAGTTTCATAGTATATTAAAATTATATTCCATAGATAAGAGGATTTTATTTCTGAAATACAAGGATGGTTCATCATATAAACATTAATTCATGTAACATATAACATTTACAGAACGAAGAAACTACATGGTCATCTCAATTGATGTGGAAAAAGCATTTAACAAAATTTAATACCCTATAGTGATGAAAAAAATCTTAAAAAACTAGGAATAGAAAGAAGCTACCACAATATAATAAAAGCCATATAAGAAGTCACAACAAATATCATACAAAAGATGAAAAAATGAATCTTTTCCTCTAAGATCAGCAACAAGGCAAGAATGCTCTCTTTCGCAACTTCTATTTCACATGATTGTGGAAGTCCTAGTCAGAACAATTATGTTAGAAGAGCAAACAAGAGTCCTCCAAATTAGAATGATGAAAAAAATTATCTCTGTACACAAATGATATAGTCTTAGATGAAGAAAACCCTGAATCTCTCTCTCTCTCTCTCTCACTCACACACACACACACAATTAGAACTAAAAACTGAATTCAGCAAATTTATAGGATATAAAGTCAACACATGAAAATCAGTTGCATTTATGCACATTAACAACCAACAATGTGAAAATAAAATTAAGAAAATAATTTCATTTATAGTAGAATAAAAGATAATCAAATACTGTAAGAGGCTAAAAAAATAAAAACAAAAACAAAAACTTTGTACACTAAAAGCAACAAAACATTTCTGAGAGAATTAAAGAAGGTATAAAAAAGTGGGAAGATATGTTAATTCTGCCCAATCTACAATAACTTTCACATATATTCTCAAATGATTTAAAACAAGGGTGTCAAGATCATTCAACGGGGAAAAGACAAATGATCTTGAGAAAACGGGATACGGCATGCAAAAGTCTAGAATTGGACCCTTTCTAATGCCACATACAGTGATGTTGTTGTATCCTTTCTTTTTTTTTCTTTTTTTGAGATGGAGTCTTGCTCTGTCCCCAGGCTAAGTGCAGTAGCATGATCTCAGCTCACTGCCACCCTCCACCTCCCAGTTTCAAGCATTTCTCCTGCCTCAGCCTCTGGAGTAGCTGGGACTACAGGCACCCACCACCACACCAAGCTAATTTTTGTATTTTTAGTAGAGACGGGGTTTCACCTTGTTGACCAGGATCATCTCTATCCCTCGACCTCGTGATCCGCCAACTTTGGCCTCCCAAAGTGCTGGGATTACAAGCATAAGCAACCACACCCGGCCCTACCACATACAAGTCTTAACTCATAATGAATCCATGACCTAAATGTAAGACCTAACGCTATAAAACTCTTAGAATAAAACACAGGGCAAAAGCTTCATGACAACTGCACTTGGTGATGATATTTTATATCTGACACCAAAGACATAAAAAAATACAAATTGTACTTTATGAAAATTATTTTTAAATATGCACCAAAAGACAGCATTAGCAGAATTAAAAAAAACAACCCACCAAACGGGAGATATTACTTGCAAATGTTATGTTTGATAAGGAATTTTATTGTTCTGAATATATGGAGAATTCCTAAAATTCAACAATAAAACACAACCAAATTAAAATATAAAGGAAGAACTTGAATAAACTTTTCTCCAAAGAAGATACATGAATGGCCAACAAGCAAGTGAGAAAATGCTCAACATCACTAATCATTAAGGAAATGCAAATTAAACTACAGTAAAATACCACCTCACACCCATTACGATGGCTACTATGAGAAAAACAGAAAAAAAGTTTTGACAAGGATATGGAAAATTACAACGCTTATAAACTGTTGGTAGAAATGTCAAATGGTACAGTCACTGTAGAAAACAGGAAGAGTTTCACAAAAAAATAAAAATAGAGTTACCATATGAACCAGCTACCCTGAAAACAGGGTCTGGTCTGGAAGAGATATTTGTACACTCATATTTATATCAGCATTACTCACAAGAGCTAAAATGAAGAAGCAAACCAAGCATCCTACATTTAAATGAATGGATAAGCAAAATGTGCACACAATTAAATATTATTCATCCTTAAAGAAAATTCTGACAATTCAAAAACATTTGGTTTTGCTAAGGTAATACATTTATTTATAACCAAATATATTGGGTTAGTGAAAAAGTAATTGCAGTTTTTGCCATTACTTTCAACTGCAAAAACCACAATTACTGTTGCATTAAGCTAGTATTTTACAAAAGACCTTCTGTCTTGTAGAAAATATATATTTTTATATTTGTATAACTTCCTTCAACTTTTCTGAAAAAAATTGTGGGGAGGTGATATTGATAGGTAATAACAAAATGAAAAATGGTAAAACTAACTCAAAATGGCAGAACTAAGAATGAGTCATAACTTAGATGCTTGAATTTATCTTGTCATCCTGAGACCGATTCATGAGAGCGGTTGCCTATTTGATCTAGGCATAATGCCAAATGTGGTTTGAAATTTAATTTAGGTGTTGCTATCACCCTAGTATTATTTTCTGTGAATGAATTTACATTTCTTAATTAAGCCATAGTTAACCCAAAAAGTATGACCATTATGTTTAGTGAAATTATTTCTGGATTATGTTTCTATATGGAGAACCTGTTTCTCCAGCTTCATCATTAAGCTGAGGCTAGGACTTTGCTTAAAACCACATATTCTTGTTTTCTTCCTCTCTTAACCTGCTTCTCTCTCCTTACAGGGTTTTTATCTGTTTGTTTCTGTTTTCTGTTTTCCAGAAACCCTTTCTTATAAGTCACTTGCAGAGGAATCCTGATGTTAAGGTTTTGTTCTGTGGAATCACCCTATGCTGTAAATTACTTTTACTTTGTTTCTTCCAAAGTTCAAGAACAATAATGATTCAATAAGTATCAAGTGCTAAATACGTGCCATATTTCCTAGTGTGGAAAATATGTTAGTGATACTAAGTCAGGATGAAGGTGACAGTGAACTCCAAACAATAGTGGATTCCAAAAGATCAAAGTTTATATCTGTCTCCCATAAATAGGGGTAATTCAGGGTGTGTGTGGATTTTTCTACCAGCAGGAACAAAAGCCCCTTGTATTTTTTATCTTGTTCAGTAAGAATGCTTACACATACTAATCACACATTGCTGTGCGTCCTTATAAACTGCCAGAAGAAGCAAGAGGAAGGGGTAGGGAATATCCCTCAGTTTCAAGACAGTTTTCAATTTGTAAACATAAAATAACAACCATTAGTGTGAGCTTATCACAAGGACAAGCTTTGTGGCATTAAGGATGGGAAAGCTAGTCTTTATTTTAGGTAGTCATATGCTTATCAAATATTGACAGGGCAGTTTAAATAGATAATAATGAGCTCATGAATACTAGGTAAAAAAGAGTAGTCTCTACCACAGCAAGAAAAAAAAAGATAACCTTCCTTTTTCCTCTCAAGCATCTATTTTACCGTGTAGGAGTGTTTTAGGCATTCCAAAAACATGAATTAAAATATCTCAAAGCATTCCTTATAACCAATTAACTAAACTCTTGTTGTTATTTTAATTCAAGTAATAAATCTAAAATGTTTTTTAAAAAAGATAAATTTGAGGCAAATCTAAACATCATAAAAGTCTGTTGAATGCCTGCAGAAGACTTTTAAAGCTACTCAATATAATCTAACGTCCACCTTATTCCAAAAGACTGTTTGAATGCAAGATTTCCTCTCCAGCAAAAAAAAAAAAAAAAAAATCATTTTTGTCATATGACGCCAAAGAATTGTATCAGCTACTTAAATACGCTGAATTTTTGGTCCCCTTTTTGTTGTGATTTTGCAGAAGTGTTCCCATGAATACATATTTTGGAGTCATCTATCTAGAAATGCAACATTCAGCAAGTCTGTTTAGAAGCACATTTACTGAGAAAATGTCCGTTTCACATAGAAAAAAATATATGTAGGAAAATGTTACACTGAGATGAAAATGGTTTTCATTCTGATTTCAAAGAGTTTCAGAAGGCCTAGCACTAATTCTCTCATTCAGGTTTGCAGATAAATTTGCTAATTAATATGATCTATTAAAAATGTAATTTAAAATTACCAGTTAATTTGATTTCTTAAAGACGATAAACTCCATGAAGACAAGGATGATGATCCTTACATATTCACATTTTATTACTAGCATTTAACATAGTGCCTTGCCTGAAATAGAAATACAATACATATATTTTTAATTAAGTACTAATTCATAAATTTGCTAATGAGAAAAAATGGACACTGCTATTTTGCTTAGTTTAGTGATCCTGAATTGC
Source organism: Colobus angolensis palliatus (assembly GCF_000951035.1). NCBI lineage: Eukaryota > Metazoa > Chordata > Mammalia > Primates > Cercopithecidae > Colobus > Colobus angolensis. The sequence goes on from NW_012113919.1 coordinate 4,436,912, forward strand.
GAGGTTTGGGAGAGGGGAATGGGATGAATGACTCGTTATGCTAGCTAGAAAATTCTACTTGTCAGATCCAATTGTATGCCTACCTTCATTTCCTTTGCAAATGTTGCAGTCATTTTTTTTTAATGACACAAATAACAAAGGAAACTAAAAAATAAGAGCGTGAATTTTCTGAAAGCCAGTGTACTCTTGCTTATTGTGTGTTATCTGTGTGCTACTCAAACTTATATAAACCATGGAAATTAACAGCATAACTGTGGTATGCATAAGGCTACAGAAATTCTTTCTATGATACAATGGGAATTTAGAAACTTTTTGAATAAAGAGATGAATGAATGAGTAAGTAAACTAGAGGCAAAATGAATGAAATTCATATTAAAAGCCAACAGAACTGGAAATTTTACTGTTGAGTTGCAGAAATAAATGTTCAGTCATTAGAGATTACACTCTGGAAGTTATTCTGTATTCAGATAAATAATTTCTCTGAAATAATAGAGGGTACTCCAGCTTCCGGGTGAGTGACTCAACTTGAGTTTTGCAGAAAAAGAGTACCTGGATCCACAGGTAATATGTGTAGTCAAATCTCAATTGCAGAGTAATAAAGGGCATGAAATGTTCTATGCATAAACTCATCATATTATAGTTAGAATTCAGTAAGGATTCATCCAGATGCAGAAGATTCAAGTAATCTATGACTGGAAAATTAGAAAACGGAATTGAATAGCAAGAGAGTTAAAATAACTGGGTAGAAAACAAATAGGAAAAAGTTCCTCTGATGTAAAGGGCATGAGATGCTATCACGCAAGCTCTGCAGCATTTTGATATATTTGCAGACCTCCAACATATGCTTCATATGCATTGCTGTAGATTACAACATGAACCACCCTACAAATTACTTATAAAGGGCTAGTAGACTTTTTTCCCTTGATATCTTACGCTTTACAAAAAATCTGTAATATTAGTATTCAGTCTCTAACAACCTCTTTCATCGTATTCACTGGCACAATGCTGGTGTTTCTTTAGAGAGGGAGATCAAAAAACTTTTTTTTTTTTTTTTTTATGGTAGGAGAACTAACTATGAGATCCAAGTTGGAAATAGATGAACTCATTGAGCAGGACTATAGATATCACATCTAATGGTCATTATTTATGTGATTAATATAAATAATATAATAATTGTTATATAATTAATATAATAGAAATGTCCCATATGTATAAGAGCACCTACTGTGTGCCTGGACTGTTTCCTTGCTTTCAAGGTAGGCAATTTTCCATTTACAAAGTTCCAGTTAAATTATATAATTAGTTAAACTTAGGCATGTTTAGCTTATTGATTTGCTTACCTAAAAAATAGATAAAATTTTTACTTGGACTGAATATAAATTAAAAAACAAAACAAAACAAAACAAACAAAAAAAGCAGTTGACCTAAGAGCTCCCGAGGAGGAAAAAAAAAGAAAAAAAGAAGTCTAGTAAAGGTTGCTTTATGAGTACTTTGGCTATCAACAAATAAATATGCTGCCGGGCGCAGAGGCTCACGCCTGTATCCCTAGCATTTTGGGAGTCCGAGGCGGGTGGATCACCTGAGGTCATGAGTTCAAGATGAGCCTGACCAACATGGTGAAACCCCATCTCTACTAAAAATACAAAATTAGTCAGCAGTGGTGGCGCAGGCCTGTAATTACAGCTACTCAGGAGGCTGAGGCAGGAGAAATGCTTGAATCTGAGAGGCAGAGGTTGCAGTGAGTCGAGATCGTGTCAGCCTTGGCAACAGGAGTGAAATTCTGTCTCACAAAAATTAAAAAAAAAAAAAAATGCTTGATTAGTTTTAGAGCTATTTTTAAATTTTAGCTGAGCAGCAGATAATGAATAAAAATTATTTTAAAATGTTATAGCTCTTTATTTTGACTAGATCAAGGAAGAAAAAAAACCAAGATCAGTATTCTTAATTTTATTTTTTGTATTTTATGAAGGGATAATTATGCTATAATTTTAGATTATTTAGCCATGTTTTATTTTTAGTAAGTAAAGTTATAAGTTGGAAAAAATAAAAATCATAAAAATTAGATAATTGTGGATTTGTTTCTATCAATTTTCACTAGAAACATTAATATACTGTGCTTTCAATATCAATATCAAGAAGAGTAACTTCTAGAATTATTTTCTCTAAAGAGATTTTATTCAGTACATTGATAGCAGCATAATCAATTGCTTGATGCACTGTGTTTGTTTTGTTTTCTAATGGGAAAACTCTTTAATGAACATAATTCAAATAGATTTGTAACCATGGGTTGTAAAGACACACTCATATTTGAGTGATTCTGTATCAGAAGACAATATAACATAAGATGAATACAAATGTGATTAGATATATATAATGGCAGTCAATCATAATCACCATGGTGAAAATAAATTTCATGGAGTGAAAATCTAAAGGCATTGCTTATCTTCCTCTTAAAATGAAGATCTGCTAGCCAGAATGAAAATGTGTCGCTCATCAGCATGTCTTAATTCACTGAATAATGACTTTGCTTTTATGGTAGAAATTCAAGTCAGAAGAGGGACTCACAGAGTGCTCAGTGGGAAGAAACTGTACCTCCCCAGAGCTGATGAACTTCAGAACTGAGGTAAGTTGAGGAAAGAATGGAAATCAGGCATCCTACTGTATCTGTAGCAAGCACTCAGACTGACAATATAATAGATATTGATGCTTACCCACAGAGATGAATAGTTGAAGAGAAAAGGAGAAATTTTTCAGCTCCTGTTGATTCCATATTATTCTTCTCATGACTGGTGCTTGAAAGCTAGTAAAATGATTCAAGAATACCATTACTCCGGGAATGTATCTAATTGGATAAATGGTGGCAGGTTATGGTTTCCACTATTGGGGAGGTAGTTATAGTTACTTTACAGTTTTGTTTAAGGCAGCTTTGTGATGCTCAGAGAATTCTGTTATTTTTGAAAAACTAAGGTAATAATGCTTTTATCCTTATTTTTAGACATGCATTGGCACTTCAGAGAGTGAATCCAAACCCTATCACATTCCATTATCAGTAAAAAACTGCAGGATAACACTAGAAAAAACACCTACCTTAAAACACAAGAAAAGAAAATATAGGCTTTACATATGTTATAATATTTATTTAGTAGTCTTATTCTTCAGAAAACAAAAAAATACTCTTCATAAATAACCTAATTTTAGTCACATGTACACGACAGTACATTTCTACATATTTAATTAATTTTTATGATAATTTATCAATAAGTGTAGTACAAAATGATGTGCAAATAATTTGGAGATAAGAAGGTAAAGATCAACAAACAAAACTATTCTTATGGTTTTCAGAGAAGTGAGGTCACAGGACAAACCAAAGCCCTAGAAATTGTAGAGAGAGACAGGTAGATACAGGGAATCACAACTTATCTGAGCAGAAATTTATGAGCAGAAGCCTCCATGTGAATTAGTAAAAGCATAGGAAAACCTAAATTATAATTATTAATTGCTGGAGGCTCAGTGTGGGCAAGCCTAAGAGACTAAAAAAAAAAAAAAAAAAAAAAGCAATCTCCAGGAAGATTCAGTGATAGAAGGACCCTCATGCTTTTGTTAGCTTTAGCTGCAAGAGTTGTCTCAGGTTCGCATAGTGAATACAGTAGAAAAATACTATCATGCCTGCAACAGGGGGAGCACAAAAGAAACCATTTGAAATAGGCCAGAGTGTTCTATAGTTAACAAGGTCAGCACTCCGGAAAAACAATTGTAACAGAGCCTAACCTGCTGAGGTTATATCAGAGTCTGCCCTACCTAGGGGAAGGGAATTAGCCAACCCCAGCTGACTTTAGTCTTCCATGTAATGAAAAGGAAATACACAGCTTAAGTCCCTCCGTCAGCCATCCTGCTCTACCTAACCCCGGGGGAAAAGGAGAAGCAGTTGTGAGGTTCACAGTCTAAGGGCACAGACTCACCAAAAGACTGAGACCTACCCATAGAACTAAAGAACATTTCCCCTGCCCTGACATCTTACAACCACATTATTAAAGGCTTGTTTAATGTATTTCCTTTTATCCAGTAAATCACCTCTGCCAAGGACCCCAAAAATTACAAAGCACAATACAAGGCAAAAAAAAGACAGTTTGAGGAGACTGAACAAGCATCCAAACCAGAGTAATGTAGGCCAAGATTGTTAAAATTTTTAGAGCACAATTTTTAAAAACTACAGCTAACACTTAAATAACTTTAATGGAGAAAGTAGACAACATGCCAGAACACATGAATAATGTAAGCAGAGATGGAAATCTCACAATAAATTTTTTTTCTAAATGCTAAAAGTAAAAAGCACCAAGCACCAAGAAACATGGATGCCAAAAAAATGGACACCTAGACATATTATATTCAAGCTTCAGAAAATCAAAGACAAAGAAAACATTCTCAAAGAAATCAGAGGAATAAAACAATTTAACTATAGGGGAGTAAGAGTTAGAATTACATTTAACTGATCTTCATAAACCATGCAAATAGAATGAGAGTGCAGAAATATTTAAAGAGCTGAGTGAACAAAAACCTGTCAATGTGGAATTCTTTACCTCTTGGGAAATGATCTTTTAGAAGAGAAGAGAAAGGTTAAATAACTTTTTAGACACACAAAAATTAAGGAAAAATGTTACCAGTAGAACTGTCTTGCAGGAAACGTTAGAAAAAGTGTGTCAGAGATAAGGATAACGTAAATTAGAAACTTGTATCTTCATGAAGAAAGAAAGAATTTCAGAAAATGAATACTAAATCTGGAAAGAATATGTATTCTACTTGTTAATTTAAGGGACAACAGTTTACAGTTTTTCCCATATATTAGGAATGGTATATTTCATTATATATACACATATATAGAATGAAAATATATATACACATATAGTGAAATACACTATTTCTACATTTATTTACATAAATGTATAAATTATATAAAATGTATATGTTTATGTATAACTATATATAAAATACATAAAAATATATTTCCTTTCTCACATACATATGTGAGAAAATGAAAGATAGCCATGATGCAAGGGACAACAAGGAGAAATTGGAAAGATGTTGTTTTTATAACGGATCTGTACTACTCAGAAAGCAGTATATTATATTATCTGCAGTGAAAAGAGTGCTTAGATGAGAGATACAAATGTAAATTGGAACTGTATGGCAACTACTAACAAAAAATAAAAACACAAATTGAAGTACAATTGATAAGCTAAAAGAAGAAAATGAATCATATAAAATGTTCAAATAAAATCACAAAAGGTAGTAAAAGTATGGAAGACAAAAGCAAGGAAAAGAACAAATAAGATGCAGTAAAAAATATGGTAGATAATAATCCAAATCTATCAACAATCACGTTAAATGTCAATAGTCTAAGTACACCAATGAAAAGATAGAGCTAGAGTGGATCAAAAAACAAGATCCAAATATATGTTTTCTATAAGCAACCAATTGTAAATATAGAAACATATAGATTGAAGGCAAATGATGAAGAATACTATAAAATGTGGAAAATAACCCAAAGAAAACAAGAATATCTATATTAATTTTAGATAGAACAGAAGTCACAGCAAGGAAATCATCAGAGATAAGAGAGGAATATTATGTATATAATGTCAAAAGCATCAATACTTCACAAAAATATAGCAATCTTTAACATGTATGTGGCTAACAAGGAAGCATAAAAGTATGTAAAAACTTAGACATTCAAATAGATGAGACCATTATTTTTGTTGGAGACTTCAACCCTTTTTTAAAAATAGCTCCAGCAGGCGAAAAATCAGTAAGGACACAGATGAACTTAACACCACCATTAATCAAATAAATGTAATTTATATCTATGAATTACTTCATTCAACAAACAGCAAACACATTTTTCCCAAGCTCATATGGAACAGTCACCAAGATAGAACACATTCTGAGCCATAAAGGGTAACTTAACAAATTTAAAAGAATAGAAACCATACAAATCCTGCTGTGAGACCAAAGTGGAATTAAACAAGAAATCAATTACAGAATAATAGCTGGAAAACCCTTAAATACTTGGAGAGTAAAGAACAATCTCTTATATAACACATGTGTCAAAGAGGAAACTTAAGAAAAATGTTTAAATTTTTATCTAAATTAAATTGAAAATACAATTTTTAAAAATCTGTGAGATGTAGTGAAAACAATGCTTAGAGGAAAATTTATAGCACATAAGAAAAATGAAAAGATCTAAAATCAATATTCTAAACTTACATGTCAGGAGACTATAAAAAGGGTAAATTAAATCAAAAGTTAGTAGAATATAAGAAATAATAAAACATTAGAATAGAAATCAATGAAATTGAAAATTGGGGATGAAGAGAGAAAATCAATAAAGCAAATGCTGGTTTTTAAAAAGATCAATAAAATCAATAAGCTCCTAGTCAGACAAACTAAGAGAAAAAACTAAGAGAAAAAACTAAGAGAAAAAGAAAGACATAAATTACTAATACCAGAAATGAAAGAAATCATCATATGCATCCACTATAGATCCATACAACATTAAAAGAAAAATAAAGAAATATAATGAATAACTCTATGCCCATAAATCTGATAAATTGGATGAAAGGTATCAATTCCTTGAAAGACACTATCTGCCAAAACTCATACAAGAAGGAAAATGCAATCTGAATAGGCCTAGACCCATTAAAGGAATAGAATCAGCCAGTAAAGCCTTTCAAAACAGAAAGCATGAGATCTGATGAATTCTCCCCAAATTAGGACCAAGAAAATTATGTTCCATCTCACCACTGCATTTCAATATTGTACTAGAAGTCCTAGCTAATGCATTAAGACAAGAAAATAAAATAAAAGGTATACAAAATTGGAAGAAATAAATAATACTATCTTAGTTCACAGATGGCATTATTATCTATGTAAAAATCTGAGAGAATATATTTTAAAAACTAGAGTTAATAAGTGATTATAGCAAGGCTAAAGAATACAGTTCATACATAAAAGTCAAATACTGTCCTATAAACAAGCAATGAACAACCAAAATTTCAAATTAAAAATATAGTATTCTTTATATTAGTACCCTTAAAAATGAAATATTAAGTATAAATTCATTAAATGTGTGTCCAAGATCTATCTGAAGAAAACTACAAAACTGATGAAACATAGCAAATAGCAAAATAAACAGAAAGTTATTCTATGTTCTTGGATAGTTAGACTCAATGTTGTCGAAATGTCAATACTTCTCAACTTGTTCCATAGATTGGACACCATTCTCCTCAAATTTCCAGCAAGTTATTTTGTGAATATAGGTAAACTTATTCAAAAGTTTACACTCAGAGACAAAAGACCTAGGATAAGCAGCTCGCTATGGAAGGAGAAGGAAAAGTCAGAGGACTGACACTACTCAATTTCAAGACTTACTGTAAAGCTAGAGTAATCAAACAGGGTGATAATTAAACGGCAACAAAAAAAGACAGATCAAAGGAGTCAAGCAGGGAGTCTAGAAACAGACCCACACAAGCAGAGACAGTTTTCTCACTAACTGTGTTGAAAGCAGTGGAGATTCATAAGCAAAGAAATGAATCTAGACATGGACCTTACAGTTGTCACAAAAATTAACTAAATATAGGTCATGCACCTCAATGTAAGATGCAAAACTATACAGCTATAAAAGACGGTGGAAAACCTAGATGATCTTCAGAATGATTACGAATATTTAGATACAGCACCAAAGGCATGATCCGTGGAAAAATAATTCATAAACTGGACTTTATGAAAATAAAAACTTGTACTCTGAAAAACAAGGTCAAGAGAATGAGGTTAAAAAAACACAAACTGGAAAAATTATTTGCAAATGATACATCTGAAAAATAAATAACCCCCAAAATTCAACAATAAGAAAATGACCTGCCGGGCACGGTGGCTCACGCCTGTAATCCCAGCACTTTGGGAAGCCGAGGTGGGCGGATCAAGAGGTCAGGAGATAGGGACCATCCTGGCCAACGTGGTGAAACCACGTCTCTACTAAAAATATAAAAATTAGCTAGGCTTTGTGGTGCACGCATATAGTCCCAACTACTCAGGAGGCTGAGGCAGGAGAATTGCTTGAACCCAGGAGGCGGAGGTTGCAGTGAGGCGAGATCGCACCACTGCACTCCAGCCTGAGTGACAGAGCGAGACTCCGTCGCAATAATAATAATAACAACAACAACAACAACAACAACAACCTGCTTTAAAAAATGGCCCAAAGACCTAAACATACACCTTATCAAAGATACACATGGTAAGCAAGCATATAAAAAGATGTTCTATATCATATGCCACTGGGAAATTGTGAATTAAAACAAGATACCACTACACTCCAATCAGAATGACAAATGTGACACTGTCAAATGTTGTCAAAGGCGGGGAGTAGCAGGAGCCTTCTTTCATTCATTGCTGGTAGAAAGGGGAAATGATATGGACAGTTTGAAAAGCAGTTTGCCAAGTTCTTACAAAACTAAACATACATTTACCACACAATCCAGCTAGTAAACTCCTTGGTATTTACTCAAAGGTGTTGTCCAAACAAAAACCTGCACGTGGATGTTTATAGAAGCTTTATTCACAATTGCTAGAACTTGGAAATAACCAAGATCTTTTTTCAGTAGGTGAGTGAATAAACTGTGGAATATGTAGATAATGAACTATTATTCTGTGCTTAAAAAAAAAAAAAATGAGCTATCAAGCCTTGAAAAAGACATGGAGAAGCCTTAAGTGCATATAACTAAGTGAAACAGCTTATCTGAAAGTCTTCCTGATTCCAATTATACAATATTAAGAAAAAGGCAGAAATATGGAGGCAGTAAAAAGGTTAGTGGTTACCAGAGCTTAGGCAGGGTGAAGGAATAAACAGGCAGAGCATATGAGTTCAGAACAGTGAAACTTTCCTGGATACATATTATTACACATTTTTCAGAATTCATAGAATGTAAAACATTGAGCATGAACCCAAAGGGAAACTATGGACTTTGGTTGATAATGATATGTTATTTTTATTTTTTTATTTATTTATTTTTTTTTGAGACGGAGTCTCGCTCTGTCACCCAGGCTGGAGTGCAGTGACCAGATCTCAGCTAACTGCAAGCTCCGCCTCCCGGGTTCACGCCATTCTCCTGCCTCAGCCTCCCGAGTAGCTGGGACTACAGGCGCCCGCCACCTCGCCCGGCCAGTTTTTTGTATGTTTTGGTAGAGACAGGGTTTCACTGTGTTAGCCAGGATGGTCTCGATCTCCTGACCTCGTGATCCGCCCGTCTCGGCTTTTTATGGATTCATCAGTTATAACAAATGCACCACTGTAGTATGGGATATGGATGGTGAGGGAGGTTGTACTTTTGTATGGGGAGAATGGGGACAGAAGTTATATAGGAACTCTCCGTGCTTTCTGCCCAATTTCCTGTAAAACTAAAACTACTTTAAAAAATAGTTTATCAGTAAAAAAAAAACTTTGGACAGGTGCAGTAATTATGTGATAATTAAAATATCATAGGCCGTGTGTGGTGGCTCACACCTGTAATCCCAACATTTTGGGAGGCTGAAGCAGGTGGATCATGAGGTCAGGAGTTTGAGACCAGCCTGGTTAACATAGTGAAACTCCATCTCTACTAAAAAAACAAAAATTAGTCAGACGTGGTGGCACACGCCTGTAGTCCCAGCTACTCGGGACGCTGAGGCAGGAGAATCGTTTGAACCCAGGAAGTGGAGATTGCAGTGAGCCAAGACCGCAACATTGCACTCTAGCCTGAGCAACAGAGTGAGACTCTGTTTCAAACAAATATATATATATATATACACACACACACACACACACACACACATTATAAGTGTAAGCGTATATATGTTATATTCTAATAGATTTGCGAGCTTATTTTTATTGTTTGGATTTGATATTGTTAAAACAGCTGTATGAAGAAAGGAGGTGAAAATTTTTAAATTTTCCTTCTATTTCAAATTTGATAAACTTTTGTCACTATTAAAATTGCAAAATTCATATAATGCATAACATTTGATCTACACATATAATATTATAAAATTATTTCTGAATCAAAATTTAGTAACTTAAAATTTGGGGAGGTGCATTTACTCTTTAGTAGACAAACAGTGAAAAGAATAAGTAATTCTAAACATGGATAAAGTCTCATTTTAAATGAACCAAATATTTACCTGTAATTAACATTCAGGTATGTTCAGAATTCTTTGACAAAATCGATGATTTTGTGTATACACATAGGTACATACTGATTAGAAGGGTAGCAACATGACAAATTCACAACTAATAACTCTTAATTGAATTACATGTCAATTTTCCTTTAGCAAAAGTTATATATTCTGTTGTTTTATTGAACATGTAATTGTTTCAATCAGTATTGATATTTTATTCCATGAGGAAATGATACAAAGGGAAATTGACCTTTGAGTTACTCAGTCTCACAATAAAGAGAAAAGAATGCTGGATTGTTTTGTAAAAATTACTTATAGATGTAGAGCAAGTGGGCAAAAATCTAGAGTATCCCAAGCAGTTAGGAGGAGTTAGGAGGAGAGAATGATCCCTAAGAAAGCAAGGGGAGGGGGGAGGGATTGCATGGGGAGTTATACCTGATATAAATGACGAATTGATGGGTGCTGACGAATTGATGGGTGCAGCACACCAATATGGCACAAGTATACATATGTAACAAAACTGCACGTTATGCACATGTACCCTAGAACTTAAAGAATAATAATAATAACAAAAAAAAAAGAAAGCAAAGATGTGAGTTTTCCATTATGCCTATTAGAATCCCCACTCCATGTACATAAGATCAGTTTTACAATCACAGGAAATGGCAGAGTGGGTAGTGAGGGAACTGAGAATCTTGTACCTTATTTGGGAGTAGTTTACTTTGTCTTCTGATTTATGTAGCTCAGTACATACAAATGAGTGCCCATATCCTCTTTTATAAGGGAAACCTATATTTTAATTATACTAGATGTTATTTTTCCACGTGTAGTATGACAGATTCACCTTGAAGGTGACTTTTATAGTATTATAATGTGGAATTATAATTAACACAAATATTAAGAGATTTAAAGCATTTTCTATAGAAAAAAATAGAAAGGACAATATAAATTATTTTTTAAAATTTCTGTTCTAGAGTTCTCCAACTTCTAGATTGCTTATTAAATGTGTATGTAAATTGATTAGTTAGTATCTTTAAAAAAGGAGAATTTTACATTTTTTTCCAAGAAACTGAACAGTAAAATATGTTACTTTTTCTATCAATATAATTGTTAAATTTATGGTATTTGTAAAATTTCTATAAAGCCTATGAGTTATATATTGAAATCTAAAGTTTTCTAGTTTCTAGTTTTATGTATACAAAAACATTTGTACCATCATCATCTTAATTATAAGGTATACTTTTGTTTTGTTTTGTTTTGTTTTGCGACAGTTTCGCTCTTGTTGCCCAAGCTGGAGTGCAATGTTGCAATCTTGGCTCACTGCAACCTCCACCACCCGGGTTCAAGCAATTCTCCCGCCTCACCCTCCCAAGTAGGTGGGATTACAGGTGCCCACTACCACGGCTGGCTAATTTTTTGTAGAAACGGGGTTTCACCATGTTGGCTAGGCTAGTCTTGAACTCCTGACCTCCGGTGATCCACCTGCCTTGGCCTCCCAAACTGCTGGAATTACAGGTGTGAGCCACTGCGCCCAGCCTATTATAAGGCATTATTCTATAGTCCTACAATGATTAAATCTAATGCTGCTATAATAGTTAAAAGGGTCAGTATAACAGATGATTTGAATAAACCTTGTAAATATTTACTCAATTTCCCAAGCTTTTCAATTAGCTAGATTAAAAAGTTACTACTAACAATAATATTTATGTGTAATTATAAATCGTGTAGGCAACAAAATAATTTAAATAAGTGTTATAGTCACAGAGGTGTTCTAATAGATGATATTATATGATAAAATAGTAAAAATTCTTATTGTAATGTTTTTGTTAAAATACATTAATTGCCATTTCAGGAATACTTTCTATGTGTATTCTAATACTATCACATATACAGGAAAATTACTACAGGTCTGTTTTGGATGATTTATTAAAGTCAAAATAATTTTATAGAAAACTTACATTTAATATTAGTTTTTCCCATATATTCTTACAAATTCTGTCTTTATAGGCTCAAATATTAGCTTTCACATTTTATTTCATAGAACTATCGCTTTGTAGAGGCTCATGATACAACTTTAATATCCCTTTATTTGTCATAGTAATGTATATTATAATTATTTTTAAAACACATAGAGTATGCAACAAAATTCCATCAACCTTGTTCACAAAGATCAAAGTCTCAATTTACTGTGATTGTTTTACTAACATTTTTCTTTACCTTATCTATTGCACTCTTGACTGAATAATCATCACTGATTTGAAATACACAACAGAACTCGCAAAATGCAAAAAATAATTGTACACTGATTTTTCTTTTCCCAGAGGGAACCACAGAGGGAGATCATATGCCATTACATACACATGTACGGAATGTGTGTGGAATGTGTGTAACTTAAATATATGTGGAAATAATCTACATTTAATTTAATATAATAGACACATAACAGACATTTCGTTCAGCTGGAATATTATATGCAGAATACTCTGATTATAATATTTTGCTATTCTTTAGGAGGACCCCAAAGAGTTTTTAAGTAATTTACTTTACTTTGAAGATTGTCCAGGCTTTTATTTGCCTACGAATACAGTTTACAGATTTGGCAAGTGAACAATGCTATGTATGACTAATCAGCCGACTTTAGTACTTAGAATTTAAACCAATGAATTTTGCTGATTGCAGCCAAACTGGGTATTCTTGAGCTTCATTATATAATTAGATATACATAAAATATTACTATCTTAGGACATTCCAGCAGAATAGCTATTTTATTAAACTAGTACTAATAGCTTGCATAGCACTCAATATAACCCGAATTCTCTCTTCGCATAATGCTCAAGAATGGAATTGACCTCTTTCCCAAAGATGGAGAATATTTTCAATTTAAACTGCCTCTAAAACTTAACTAGATTTTATACCTTAAAAACATATTAGAATAGAATAGGCCATTTGCAGTGACAAACAGTCTTAAAATCAGTATAGCAGGAGTCTCTCTCCTTTGATAGCTTGAGGTCCAGGATGACAGAAAATATACCTCTGTGTCACAGCAATATCTGGAATATGTGTACTAACTCAGCTGCCACTACAGGGAAAGACAAAGGAAAAACTGAATGTGGACCTTTCATTGTGATTCTCTGTATGTGACATAGAACATTACCATTCACAATTCCCTAACCAGAAGTAACATAAACATGCCCAACTACAAGGAGGACAGGAAAATATTTTCAGAAATACAGAATATGTGATAAGTGTTATTATTGCAATAATTTGTATGGCACAAGGGGAAAATTAAGAAACAAATCAGAAATCAAAATGAACTATAATGTAGGTGTTTCTATGTTAGAAGGCAAAATTATTTAAAATATAATAAATTGCTTCAAATGTTCATAATTATACTTTACATTTACATGTGTCTATCCCAATCTGGCTAACTGTTGGTGCGTAACTAAACTGAACTTCATAATCCCTCAGTCGTTTCACAAAGTATTTCAGATGGTTTTCTCAACAATGATGTGGCAGACATTTAAATAAGAATGGATCTGTTTTTAACTCAACAAGCTCTTCTGAAAACAGTTGTCCCTAAAAGTCTCTGCCTTAATTTCCACATTACTAATTTTCCTTTACAAATAAGCAGTATAATAAATTATTTTCTATTTTAATTTAAAAATTGACAAGGGGGACCTAATTAAACTAAAGAGCTTCTGCAAAGCAAAAGAAAATATCAGCGAAATTAACCAACAACTTACACAATGGGAGAAAATATTGCAAACTATGCATCCAACAATAGTCTAACATTCAGAATCTATAAGGAACTTAAAAAATTCAAAAGCACAAAACAAGTAACCCCATTAAAAGGTGGACAGAAGAAATAAATGAACACTTCTCAAAAGAAGACATACATGCACCAACAAACATAAAAATAGTTCAATATCATTAATTATTAGAGAAATGCAAATCAAAACCACAGTGAGATATTGTTTCATGCCAGTCAGAATGATTATTATTAAAAAGTCAAGACATAATAGATGTTGGTGAAGTTGCAGAGAAAAGGGAATGCCTCTATACTACTGGAGGGAATGTAAATTAGTTCAGCCACTATGTAAAGCATGTGGGATTTATCAAAGAACTTGAAACAGAGCTACCATTCAACCCAGCAATCTCATTACTGGGTATATACCCAAAGGGAAATAAATCATTCTACCAAAAACAGGCATGAACTTATATGTTGATCATGTCACTACTCACAATAGGAAAGACATAGAATCAACCTAGGTGCTCATCAATGGTGGATTGGATAAAGAAAATATAGTGTATACACACCATCAAATACTGTGCAGCCATAAAAATTAATGGAGTCCTGTCCTTTGCAGCAACATGGATGCACCTGGATGCCATTATTCTTAACAAACTAATTCAGGCACAGAAAACCAAGTACTACATGTTCTTAATTATAGGTGAGAGGTAACCATTGAGCACACACGGTCATGAAGATGGAAACAATAGACATTGGAACCACTAGGGGAGGGTGGTGTGGATTGAGAAACTACCTATTGGCTATTAGGCTCACTACTTGAGTGACAGGATCTTTTGTATATCAATTCTCAGCATCACACAATATACCCACGTAAAAAACCTGCACAAGTACCCCATATACCTAAAATAAAAGTTGGAATTAAAAAATAATCAATTAACAAATGAATGTATACTTTTATTTTCCAAACTTACAAATATATTTTACAAATTTTATCCAATATTAAATTACAACTAGCCCCCTTAAAAGTGGGGAAATAAAGGCGATATCAGCTGTTGAAATTATAAAACGCATGCCTGTGTTAGATTAACCAGCTGTACCTTGATAGAAAGGCATTAGGTCCTGTAAGCCACAGGAAAGAAGAAAGATTAAAAAGACCAAGAAATATATTGACACGGAAGTCTCCAAAACAAGTTTTAAAATTGCGTTGTTAATCATTTCTGCCAGAAAAATAAATGACATTCTATAAAAATAGATTTTGCGCACCTCAATTCAAAAATATGAAATCCAAACTGCTCCAAAAGTAAAACCTAATGAGCACTGATATGGTGCCACAAGGAAATATTCCATATTTGACCTCATGTGATGAGTCATAGCCACCACGCAGGTGCACAACACACAGTTTATTCCATGTTTCCAAGGGCATTAAACACGCTCTCAGCCCTCTTTAGCTGTGATAGAACTTTTTCAAGCAAACCAAGATTATCCCACAATAACACACCCATGAAGAGTCACAAAACGATATCTCTGCAGGCTAAAAGGCACCAACTACAGCTGCATTCTGATGTCTCACATGGGGCCAAGACCTACATGCATTACTCACTGTGTTTTTGGCTTATTCTATGCTCTGTGGTACAATGATATTGTTAAAAATGCCAAAAGGGCCTGCAGGTACCCCTATAGGTAACAGTGATAAGAAAAGTAGGAAGCATTTATGTTTACAGCACAGAAAGTCAAGCTGTTGGAGAAACTAGACAGTGGTGGAAGTGTGAAACCTCTTACAGAAGACAATGGTATTGAAATGGCCACCATATATGACCTGAGGAAACAGGATATAATGTCTGAGCACTATGTTGAAAGTGATAAACCAAAGTTAATGAAAAATAGAAAAAAAAAACACTGCATAAAGCTAAAAATGAATATCTCAATTGTGTATTGAAAGAGTGGATCTATCAGCATGTCAGTGAGGCCACATAATGGTATGCTGATCACAGTAAAATGACAATTGAAGGAAAATGTGAATATTTAACAGGCAGATTGCAGAAATTTAAGAAAATACAAAGCACTCTTTTAAAAAAGATTTATCATTATAAAGCATCTTCTGATCGTGAAGCAACCAAGAAATTCATGGATGAGTTTTCTGAGGTTATTGCTGATGAAAATCTGATGCTAGAACAAGTCTATAATGATGAGAAAACACCAGTGTTTCATCCTTATTGCTCCAGAAAGACACTGACTATAGCTGATGAGGCAGTCCCTACAGGAATTAAGGATGCCAAGGACTAAATAACTGTGATAGGATGTTTTCGTGCGTCAGACATGCTTAAAGCCTGCGTCCTTTCTGTTGTCAAGAAAATAATTTCTTACCAGCACATTATTATACTAACAAAATCACGTATCACTAGGGACATCTTTTCTGGTTGATTTTACGAATATTTTATACCAGTGGCTGCTTCTCACTGGTGGGAACCTGGGCTTAATGACAACTGCAACATTTTGTGATTCCTTAACAACACTTCTACTCGTCCTCCAGCTGAAATGTTCATCAGATTAATGTTATGTCATTTAGTTTTCTCTAATTGTGACTTTATTAATTCAGACATATGATCAAGGTATTCTAAGATCAATGAAGAGGATGAACAGGACGGTTTTCAAGGAATCACAAAATCTTGCCATTGTTGATGAACAAGGTAATGACTTTGAAGGAGTCCATATGTTAAGTGAAAAAAAAATGATGTCTGACCTCTACATATGCACAAAACTTACCTTCAGAGTCCATCAGTAAGCTGGAGGAAGTTAACAGAAGCTGTTAACCTTTACAATGAGGCTCCTGTTGTTTATTTATCAACTGGTGGTGAAAGAGATGAAATAGTACTAAATCAAGGTGATTGTGATAATAGCGACAATGAAGGTGACATTAATAATGCAGACAAATTGCATATAGATGGCAAGGTAAAAATGTGTGATGAGCTGATTGAAGGACTAGAGCAGCTGCTTTCTCTAGAGAACAAGAAATCCTGTCTGTTTAAATATCAATGACATAAGACAAAAAACACGAATGAGACTCTAGAGGAAATATTTTGAAAAGCCATTCAGCAGAATGCCTCCTCGTCTGGAGAGGACCCACTTCCTGTTTCCTTGATGTCATTGTTGGTTCTTCTCAATCAACAAAAATAATATACAGTGAATAATGACTTTTGCTGTTCGCTCTCGTTGTTTAATGGCAAATGCAGGTATTCAGGTGATGCTACTGCGCTTCTTAGTTAACGCTGAACACATTATTCATTCACTGTAGTAATGGTATATCATTTGTTTTAGTTTTAAGCGTGTATGTGTTAATAAACATAAAACAATGATTGCTTATAGTTAGTATAAAAATTCGGAGTCAGGAAAAATAGTCATGCCAAACAACCTCATTGTCCACAGGGGTGGCTGAGATAGTGACACCTTTGCTTTTCTGATAGTTCGATGCACATAAACTTTTGTTTCATGCAAAAAATCACCTAAAATACTGTATAAAAATATTGTCAATGTGTATAAAGCATATATAAAACATAAATGAATTTTGCGTTTGGATTGGGTCTCATCCTCATGATATTTTATTATGCATGTGCAAATATTCCAAAATCTGAAAAAAGTCTAAAATCTGAAACTCTTCTGGTTCCAGGTATTTCAGATAAGGGATATCTGACCCGTGTTATATACTCTGAGCAAAATGTAAGATATAATGCAAAAACCATCATGCAGACAAAGCAGGTTGTCACATATTCCCACTATGAATATAAAGTGCTAAAGTGTGTTTTTGTAATTCATTTTATTATTGCCAATCAAAAATTTCTAAATTATGCATTTCACTAATATCAATAGTTTTTGCACATCTGTAGATAAAGTACAAAAGTGTTCATCTCTGCATTGCTTTTCATGACAAAGCATAGCAAACAAACTTAAAGATAATGAAATAAATTATGGGCATGTATTTTATGAAATACTTCATAACTGTTAAAAAGCTGTATATGAGTTAACCTTATGAGGCAAGAAAGACTCTCTAAGGCATAGTGTTAAATGATAGAAGCACATACTAAAATTACTTTTTACAGCTAATATTTATGTTTTTTCCCCTATGTCAAATATTCTTCTAAATATCTCAAATGCATTCATTACACTTACATTCTCAGAATAAATATATAATGTAAGTACAATTATGAGTCTTTTTACATATGAGAAAACTGAGTCATGGAGAAATTAATGGGACTTGCTCAAGATTGCAGGGCTAAGTGGTAGAAACTGGAAGCAAACCTAGGCAGCCTGTTTTGAGCTAGTTTTTCATACTAAGCCACAAGTTATAGATACACACTCACGTATATATATGTGTGTGTGTGTGTGTATATACGCACACATAATCATACCTGTATGTATATGTGTATATAAACCTATATATGATATACATGTATGTATATATGTCTATATATGTGTTTATATATTTATATAAACACATAGAATAACATTTAAAAATATTTCCATTATTTAGTTGAAAAACAATATAATTATTATATTTTAGTGTTAATAATGTCAATACCTATGCCATTGGCTGATGTATATTTTTCACATTTTAATGAGTAAAATTTTGTTTAGAGGTGAGTATCATCCCCTTCTGATCTGTCTAAAAATTAATTATTTTATATTTTATCCTATTTTCAGATAAATAAATTAAATGTATGGTTATTTAATATGTTTATTGTTTTCATAACCTGATCATTTATCTAACGTTAACATGTTAAAATTAAGTATGAACTTGATAGTATCTGTGGCAGCTACCTTTATGGTGATGACTGTAATCATACAGAGATGCTAAATCATATTTCACATGTTTATCATTTTAAAAATGTGTTCTGTTTTTCTTATGATGTGTTTTTACATTTTTATGTTAGAAAGCCAAAATTCTGCTACGATGTGAGCATACTTCAGAAATTAAAATGCTGGATCTGTTTATTGGTGACATTGGAATAAAATGACATTCTTAAAAGCCATGTGTCTAAATATGTGACTTTTTCAAGTATTTGATATTAAGATTTTAAAAAACAACTAAAACATAGTAGAGATATTAAGTTACTTGATTCACAACTTAGTAGTAGCAGCCCACTTTTCTCCTGCCCAATACTGTCCTAGGACCTCTAGTGTACCTTAAGTACCCACCCGTCTCATTGTGACTCTCCACCCAGGCTGGTTGCCGTAAAAAGTGCCCAGTGATTCAGGTGACTACTTCCCCCTACACGAAACCCCTTTCACCATCACAGCTGTTTAGGGACTATTAGGAGTGTTCAATTTACCTAGTTCAAAAAATGTGAATTAACTTATAACCCCTGAGTTATCTAGATATTTGCATTCTGAAAAAGACAGTCTTTCATCTAAATATTGCTGATAGAGACCCAAATCCATTTAGAGCCAGAATTCACCCAGGCTGGGGTGCAGTGGCGCTATCTCGGCTCACTGCAACCTCCACCTCCTGGGTTCCAGCGATTCTTTTGCCTCAGCCTCCCAAGTAGCTGGGATTGCAGGCACACACTGCCATGCCCAGCTCATTTTTTTGTATTTTAGTAGAAACGGGGGTTAACCGTGTTGCCCAGGCTGATCTCGAACTCCTGAACTCAGGCAATCCACCAGCCTCAGCCTCCCAAAGTGCTAGAATTACAGGCATGAGCCACCACCTCCAGCCTGCCTATATCTTTAAATCTCTGTTTACTCACATATAAACTGATCCCGCTGAACACCAAGGATGAATTTCTTTTATTTTTTAGATTTACCTTCTACTTATTTTTAATTTCTGTGGATAAATAATGGTTGCATATTTTTATGGGCTATATGTGATATTTTGATACAAACGTACAATGTGTCCCATTTATTATATATGTTTATCATATTACATATTACATATGATAAATTATATACATTTTATATTTTACATGCAATTAAATATATATAATTTATCATATATTATATATTTCTCATATGTAAGATATAAGATATATTATATATGATAAAATATGACCTATACCTGATATATATATAAGTGAATACATTAAAATAAAATAATTTAATAAGTAAAATATTTTTTGAACATAATTTTTCTCCAAATACTAGATTTTATAGCCTACATAAATTACTATTCAATTGTAAAACTATACTTATGTTAAAACATATAATAACAGTCTATTCACACAATGTAACATGCATTTATATATAAATATAATTTAAAATAATAGTACATATTGTTTTTAAAAGCCATGATTTTATTAAGGCAAATTGTGTGAACTATATAAATGATGTAAAACAAAATTTATTTATCTAATCTGTCCATTTTTGCAGATTTTTTTTGACATTCAACATGCCTCTACCATCTCTCACCTGGACCTGCCAATACACTTTTAAATCATCCCCCAAATGTCATTAAGATTCTTGCCATTGCTCTTATCTCCAAACAACAGCTAGAGTGAGATTTATAAAGAACCAATTTATTTTTGTTGCTCTCTCTTTTTTTTTTATTTTTATGTTTACTTTTTTAAAGTATTTTATTTATAGAAATGAGGTTTCACTATGTTGCCCAGGCTGGTCTCAAACTCCTGAACTCAAGTGAGCCTCGTGCCTCAGCCTCCCCAAATGCTGGGATTACAGGCAGGAGCCACCACACCACGCAAGCCACCATGCCACGCAAGCCACCATGCCCAACTGCTCTCGCTCTTAATACTACTCACTTCAGAGTGGTTATAGTATTTTCCAATTACCTAAGCATTTAAAATAATTTATTTAAAATCAAGGGGTTTTTGATATTTTTACTTGTTTGTTTTGTACTTTTGCTCGAGTTTTTGTTTTTGTTTTTTGGAACTTCCTAGTGTCTGTTTCAACAATCAAAATGAAATAATGCAATTCTCAAAGCCTGAAAGCATTTAGTCAAGTATCAGTGTGCTTCATTTTAGATTTCTCTCTGTAATATTAGTACAAAGAATTATAGTGAGTACATATGAAAATAGCTTAAAAATCCACCAAAACATGTTTTTCTTTGAAATATAATGAAAAAATTCAACTGTATATGAACTTGCTTTGTAAATATTATCTCAGTTTACTGAAGTTTTAATTTAGGCACCTATGTACGATAGCAAAGAATGCAGCATAAAAAAGTCCATAAATAATTTTATAGGTCAATATACTTAATAATAAAATTTATTAGGCTTACTAAAATGTTACCTAGTAGGAAAGAAATAGAGTTGACATAATAATATTTCATAAGCATTCCAGCCTTTGAAAAATTGCTTAATTTAAAAGTAAGATATTTTGGTTTTGGTTGATTAAGCTACTTAAACAATCTCTACTACTATGTGCTGCAGATCTTTAGATAATATGAAATAAAGCAAGCTCATAAAGCAAAATATTTACATTTCAAGATACATATTTTTTTCTATTGATGAAATATTACTGTGTATATTTTTATTATTTTAAACACATGTTGTGATTGAAGTTTTCAAGCAAATTCTTCTGGATTGAAGATGGGAATTTTACATGGAAGTTCCTCGCTTCTGAACTTTGCAGTAGATTGATTTGCATGATTTTCATATACAGAGAAAAAGCTATTACTTTGGCTTTCTCGTGTTTTGATTATATTTTATTATTAAATTATTTATCACACATTTAAATGCAAATTTATTTGCCTATGAAGTTGATTCTAAAATATATGAAGGGTTTACATGTAACCTTTTATAGCCTCATCAGTGGCAGCATCTTGCTGAATAATGTAATGTTTAAAATTACTATTTTACATTAACTTGATGAAAATTACATAGATATGCCAATTAATTCAAATAAATATATTTGATAATAACCAGAATTGCTAATTCCAAACATCTTGCTTTCTTTATCCTAGTGAATTTATTAGCACGAAGAAAATCAGTCAGACTTTCTACTAAAAAAAAAAAATCACTTATTTGCAACACCACTGCAACTGCCGTGACCCATCAAAAGATAAAAAATAAAAAGTTTGGTGTAGCTACTGGGCTTGAAGTCCTTAATATATGGGAGGCATTATCATATTTTAAATACCAACTTTGGCATCTGGCTATCATGGTTCAAATCCTGGCCCTTTCTTATTAATTATGTGATTTGAGGCAAGTTTCTTTAACTTTCCTGGCTTCAATTTTTTCATCTGTAAACTGTATTTCATATGACCCATTAATCCATAACAAGCTTAGAACTGTGAATAACATTTTTTAAGTAATACATAAGATTTGCCATCATATTTATTTTGGCACACTTTTAGTTGGAGTTTGGGCTTTTGTTTGT
This sequence comes from Colobus angolensis palliatus, assembly GCF_000951035.1. Classification (NCBI taxonomy): domain Eukaryota; kingdom Metazoa; phylum Chordata; class Mammalia; order Primates; family Cercopithecidae; genus Colobus; species Colobus angolensis. Next base: position 4,459,191 of record NW_012113919.1, read on the forward strand.
TTCAATCACATGGTGGCTTCCGTTCTTCCAAGCTAATTAATAATCCCTTGTCCATGAATCTAGAACTCTCATGATATTTCTAACTTCTACTGCCAGCGTGGGTTACTAAATGCAGATATAAAAACCTTATGCAGTTAACGTGACTTTTTTCCTTGCATTTTGTTGTTAAATTCTAACTCAGGCTCCCAAAATCTTGTAGTTATTTGTTTCTATTTTTGGAGGGAAGCAATGCAAAATGCCTCCATGTGGGATGAGTCACTCCAAAGAGTGTGACTAGAGACAGCTATTAGTATTGCTTGACAAAGCAACTTATTATTCAAGCACTGAAAGGGAAAAGAAATTGCAATTGACTGAATAGGAAAGGAAAGGCAGAAGAGGGAAAACATCAGGACAAACTGTAACAGCCAGAAAATTAGACGAAAAGAATGAAGTCAAAGTTCTACAAGGAATACCAAATAGAAGTAGAGCCTGCTGCACTACTTATCAGCTGCACACAGGCCAAGCTCCTCGTGGAAATCCAATTTGTTTATAGGAAGTGACCAAAGAGATAGAGCCAGGCAATTGATCCAATGTGCCCTGTAACAAAATGTACCGGAGAAGCGGCTTTCCACAATTTTAAATGTTTTCCACTATTCTTTGTCATTTATTAGAAACCACCCACTTTAGAATGGCACAAAGGATCCCAAATTCAGTCAGAGTTACTATTATATATCACAGCATTTAAATTTACATGACGGAAAATGTACTGACCAGTGAATTTTCATTTTTCAAAATGTGTTTAACCTTTTAAAACTGTCTGAGTTTATTCTGAAATAGTTGCAAATACATCCTTGATCATTACAGGAAACTCAAACATAATTAGGGAAAATACAAATAGAGCATTTTGACAAGAGATATTTCAGATGAAGATTCCAAAGTGAGAGTAGGTAATGCAGACCAAAGGATCGCATTACCCTAAAGACAAATGCCATACTGGTGAAAATGTGGGTGATATTACAATAATCAATAAATATTGCTAAGGAATTAGTAAAGTTGAAGAAGGTAGAATAAACTTTTCCCCAGTTGTCTTGAATATAAGAAAAAATGATGCACAACAACTTAAGAAGACTGCAGGTTTAAAGAAAGACATTTGGAAATAGCAGATAATTTTTATACTATAATAATCTATCAATTATGACCACCCCAAATTTCCAGGCAAGTATGTCTAGAAATATAATCCTTGGTTAGGATAACCACTGATATCTTAATAACAGACATATATAATATATAATAGACATGTTTAACAATGAATGCGCCTTGTAATTTTACGACTTTGGAAAGAAAAATCCAGAGAATTGTGTGGTGGTTTCACCCTATCTATGTATTCCATATATTCACATGCAAACCAGAATCATTTTATTTTACCTCCAGTTTATTTCCATCCTAATTTACTTTGTTCTTCATTTTTATATTTGCTGTATAACTGACTGAATGATGCCTGTATGGTTAACTGCCTATGTGCACAGTAGAAATTAATTGCATCACAGTTGTTTAAAAGTATTGCAGCATCAAATATTCTTGAAGGCATTTGCAGGCTTAATGTTGTGCAAAATAATATATTAGCTATCACTATATTTAAGCCAAGTTGTCTTTATGCTGAAATGGAACAATTTTTCAGCCTGATAGAAAAATTCACTAAGTATCTTCAAAGTACACTTTCTAATATGTATGAATCAATATTTTAACAATAAATGTTCCTTCATAGCAAAACATAAGTTTTCATGGCTTCTTTTCTTTATATTATGTTTCATTTACAATCTTATTTCAAACGTGAGAGTGTGCAAAACTACTGAATTTCTCTTCAGATAATGAAAATATATTTATTATTTTTAACGGAATGTATTATAAAAATACTTAAATGTTTAGAGGGATAAAATAGGTAGGTGTTATCTTACATGGAGATTTTCAAGATGTTGGTTAAAATATTAAGAAACAATTGACTTTACACGCATGCATACAATCCACTAATGTTTATTTTGGACTTACAAAAGGCAAGCCCTGTTTCCAGAGCTGAGAATGCTTCTCTGTTCCGAGACAACTTCTCTGTTCCCGAGAAGCTTACATTATTTTGAAAAAAATGACAGATAAACAAAATGAATAAATGATCAAATACCCAAATGACAAATATGAGTCTGTGATTCAAGCTCTGAAAATAATTTCAAAAGGGTAATGTGATTAGAGGTGAAAGCAAATACAGACAAGTTTGGTATCTGGGAGGTTTCTCTCACCATTTCCTACATATGCTAAAATATGAATGATAAAGGAGTAGCCAGAAAAAGTACCCAATAGAAGGGTAGTTCAACGAGGGGAAATAGATAACATCACATTTTGTGACAGATATGCCAAGTTGTCATCCAATATTGGGTCTATTCGTTCTCCATAGAACTAGCAGAATATATTCCTTCTGCACACATCTTTGGCCAATAAAGAATCACCTGCTCTGTTTGAGGACACGGGTTTTTCTGTTCGTTCCATAGTTCTGAGTCTCCTTCAAATATTAAACATATTCCACCTCCAAGGGCCCTTTATCATCCACACGCCATGTAGTTAGGAAAGCAGAAATGATAGAGATGTGATTAGAAGATAATTGAGAACATGGATGAAAAATCGTGTCCCTATATGGAAGCCACAGGAAGGAAAGCAGTTGTACTAGTCATTTTGATGTCAGCAGTGGGCCGTCTAGAGCAGCTGTTGCCATCATGCTGGTTGCAGCAGGAAGGCGCAAGTGGTGGTGGCTCAAGCAGCTGTGGGAGCAGCAATGGTGACAATGGGTCCCCCACGCCCCGTGTCCCTGAGGCAGGCGACTGCGCTACCCTAACCCCTCACGCAGCCAGACAGGACCCCACTGCCAGTCCCGGAGCCCCTGTTGTGACCAGAACCTCACTTCCCGCCACATCCTGGGATCCCGCGAGCACCTGCCTGAAGGCACAACTGGAACTTGCAGGGTTGGTCCCCGGGATGTCAGACTTGTTTGTGCGGGGATGGCGGGGGGACGCTGAGCCATCTTAACCTCACCCACCCCCACTGCGGAGTGGGCACAGAGAGGAGGCAGTCAATCGCCAGAACCCACCCCTGGGAGACCCCGGAGCCTGCCACCCTGGGGGCCACCACGATGCGGCCAGGCCGAGCCACCCACTGGAGGTGGAGCAGTGCCGTCAGGCCCAGAGGGGAGTGCAGAGAGTGATCCAGTGAGATCTTGGAGGCCCTGGCCCAAGTTGTGAGGAGGCATGGCCAGGGCTGCCTGCACGCTCCACCGAGTGGGTGAGAGCTCCGCCCTCCCAGGCACAGGACCCCGGCATCACTGCACTCTGCACCCTGGGAACCTGGGAAGGCCCCTGTTCCCCCAGAGGCTCACGGGTATCTGCCCCTGCTGCCTGGACTCGTCCCACTCCTGGTGCCTGCTCTGATTTCAGAGCGGGATTGGGGTTGAGCCCAGGCGCTGTCACAGCCTGGTTGGGTGTACGCATGCTCAGGGCAGCGCTGACATGCCAGCCCCTGCAGCCTTGGTCCTCTCCAGACTTTGGGCACTGGGCAGCGACAAGTGCAGGAGGAAATAAGGGGGGGCTGTGACGGAACCTTGGCACTTGCCTGCAGGTGCCCCTTGGCACAAGCAGCCTGGACACCATGGATGGCAGAGGGAGACAGACAGGCTCCTAGGCGAATGGGGCAGGCCCCAGTGAAGTCCTACCTTTAAGCCAGGGAGGGCGTGAAGCCTGCGGGCTGGGCGGCCGGTGCCCTGGACCAGAGTGGGAACTTGTGGTCCACAGCCACCCATGGACCAAGCTGTGTGCACTTTCTCCACTCTGAGGGCCAGGAAAACTCTTGCCTCAGCCAGAGCTGAACAGACAACAGGAGGACCAGCTGCAGAGAGGAGATACCCTCTCTGCTGAGAGCTGAATACTTGTCGGGACACCCTGTCTGTGGAAAGGAGCTTCTCCCTGTAGGCCTTCTCTGAGCTGTTCTATCACACGATAAAGCTGCTCTTCACCTTGCTCACCCTCTACTTCTCTGTGTACCTCATTCTTCCTGGTCACAGGACAAGAACTTAGGACCCACTGAACGGTGAGGCTAAAAGAACTGTAACACATACAGGACTGAAACTTGCCCTTTGCTTGCCACTTTGCGAGCAAAGAAAATGAGAGGAGTTGAGGCCCTTCAGGAATCCAGACCTGGGAGCTCCCCGAACCAGGGCTGTGACTCCTTCTTTGGGGTCCTACAGTTCCTCGCACTTCTAAGCTTCCAGGAGGGCCATGTTCCCCAGTGCCATATCATGTCCCTATATGAAAGCCCCAGGTGCTCCTTGGCATGAGCAGCCTAGACACCATGGATGGCAGTGGGAGGCCGACAGGCTCCTAGGCGAATGGGGCAGGCCCCTGGTGAAGTCCTACCTTTAAGCCAGGGACACTGCTTCCGGTGTGCCTGGTCCTGCCACAGCCTCACAGAGAGTCGGTTCCCATGCCAAAACCTGGAGCTGCCTGCTCCACTGCAGCAGCAAGTGGGTCTGGCTGTGCACAGTGGCTGAATCCTATGCTTGCTCACATACCTCTAACTGCTCCACGCCTGACTTGCACTTGGCAGGTGTGGGATCCAGGCTGCGAGAGTGAACTGAGCACAGCCTGCCATGACCAGTGGATAAAATGAGCCCAGCGGCCCTGAGCAAAACTTAGGCAACGGTGCCACTGGCCACAGAGATTTCCAGCCAGAAAAGCAACACCCCAAGGATCCTGTAACAATCTGGAAAAAGGCAAAGAGAAAAGATGTTAAGCTGAAAAACACCAGCACAAGGAAGAAGTCAAAACGTCATAAATTCTACATTTTTCTTGTCTTTACGTGAGGAAAATTATTCTTTCCTCTTTGTATTGCCAGTGGTGCTGATGTCATTGAGCAGCTACCTAGGCCTCCTAAAAAATAAATGTATCTTCTTGCCAACTAGTATGACTGATTTAAAGATTTTATTTTTATTTTGTTCTTATGCTCTCTTGTTGACTATTCAAATTTAAGTTAGGAAAAGGTAGCAGGGTGACGAAGAGAGGCTTTTATCATATGTTACTTAGCAGCAGCTAATCAGTTTAGAGGGAATCTAGAGAAAGACAAGGAAGAGAAGTAGGGAAAATAAACATGCACACGCAGTGTTATTTGTTGAGTTAGAACTATTTATTAAGGATAACCCTTATTCTGGCCATACTATTATTATAGTAGGTAGTTAGGCAGGCATGAGCAAGGGTAGGAGAGACACCCTCCCCACATCAGGAATGTCAGGCAACCATCAGGTGATGGTCAGGTGTTAAACTGTCGCTCTAAAATAGTAATTGGTTGCAAGTGGTGCCAGGGAAAGGCCGTTTCCCGAAAGACAGAAAACACCTGAAGCTGGTGATCAGTTGCTTCCAGATAAAACCTCAGGAGTTAGTTAAATGGGCTCCAGCATGCGTACTAAGATTCAAAATGACAGTTTAACTGGTATATGACCTTCCTCTAGGGACACTCCACTGGTAAGGGAAAAATGCCTCAAGTGGACATGTGCACAACCTCCATAAACACACTGTCCCTACATCCCCTCCCAAGTGTTGGCAGACCACTGAGGATGCAAAATGCCAACATATCAAGCCCCAAGTCAAAGGTTAAACGGTGCATGTGATTCCCTGAGGTCACTCGCTTGGCCCTTTTCCAAGTGTACTTTACTTCCTTTCATTTCTGCTCTAAAACTTTTTAATAAACTTTCACTTCTGGTCTAAATCTTGCCTCAGTCTCTCTCTCTGCTTTGTGCTTCTTGGTCTATTTTTTTTTTTTCTGAGGAGGAGGCATGACTTGAGGTTTCTGCAGAGCCATACTGATTTGCTGTTGCTAACACTATGAAGTAGTAAAGGAAGAAAGAAAAACTGCATGTCATTATGTCATTATTGCAAGAAGCCAGAACATTGGATGAGGGATTGCAGAAAGAGGCCCTGGAAAATATAGACAGAACAGAAACAAAGGATTTAGGAAAGCTTAAAAGCACAAAACTCTCAACTAGAGAAACAACTTAAAATTTATGGATTTGGAAAATATCAGAACTAGAAACTGGTGAAATGTTTCAGTAATGTTCCTTTCTGCTAACTTGACCTGGTGTTTTTTGGTAGACGCTGACGCTATTTATTTCCTTGAAATTTCTTGCTTTTAATCTGATGAGAAATCAATATTGACTTTTGGTATTTTAAGTAAGCTTTCCACTTTTTCCTTTTTTTCTTTTTTATTTTTACTCTGTGGTTTTCATACAAATCCTTTCCTCTAAATGAGGGACCTGCTTGCTTGTTTTCTCTTGATTTTCCCATAAATCAGCTGGAGCAATATCTGCTGGGAAAATTGAAGGCTACCACATTCACTCCTTGGGGTAAAAAGGCATCTGATTTGGTTATTTTGTCTAATCTGAAAGGAAAAGGTTCTGGTAGAGAGTGTCAGTCTCATACTTTTGGAAAAATACCCTGAATAAAAACAAATTAATGAACCACATTGGGCCCTGGGAAAAAATTCTTGTTTAATATTATATATAAAATCAATGAAAATAGCTTATTAAAACAATAAGCTTGATTATGCGTAAGACAATATACTTTGTCAAGAGCTCAATTAGAAAGAATAAAACAGTTATAAAAGAATTAGAAAAGAAGGGATAGGTAGAAAGGCCACTCACCTATAATACTCCCTTATTTCCAGTCAAAAAAAAAAAAAGGTACATTTGATCAAGTGGTCACCACTTAACCACTACATATAGGGATTTGTAGAAGACCTTAGTGAAATAAATAAATGTGTTGGTTGGACAAGTGCTATACTTTCTACCCTGAAACTATTCTGACTTTGTTACATCATCTGCAAAGCTTTTCTTTGTAGTTAATCTATGTTTTGGATTCTTCACCCCCACCCTTGCCACCGCGCCAATTTCTCTAGTGGATAACTCTAATATCTTGTTGGATTTTACTTAAAAAATAGTCTAGTATTAAGGACAAAGGGTTCATTAAAGATTTCAAAATTTTTTTTAGTCATGTACAGGAAAACTTAGAGAAATTTGTCCCATGAGAGGGATTCATAATTGTTCCATGCATAAATAATTTGCAGGTGCCTAGGAAACCAAAGAGCAAAGCAAAACTGATTCTTTGACATGATTCACTGCTTCACAGGGGAAAGAGGCCTCATTAGACAAATTAAAACATTGCCAAAGTGAAATAAAATATTTAGGGCATTTGTTGTCAGGTGAGAGCAGCAAAGCATTAAAATGTGAGTTAGCCAATTCAGAAAATGATGGCAAGCAAACAGAAAAAAAAGCTTAGACAATTATGGGGATGAGTAGGGTGTTATAGACTGTAAATTTAAGTATTTTTAATCTTACATTTTCTTTTTTATAGTTTGTAAATTTCTTTTTTTCCTGCTTTGTTGGAGTATAATTGACAGAAAAATTATATATATTTAATGTGTACAATGTGTTGTTTTGACATCTGTATACATTATGAGATGACTATCATAATCAAGCTAATTAACACACTTATCACCTCACATAGTTATATTTGTGTGGGGATTGTGTGAAAACTTAAGATCTACTCATGCTGAAGTTCAAATATACAACACAGTCTTATTAACTATAGTTACCACGTTGTGCATTTAGTTAGATCTCCAGAATTCATTCATCCTACAAAACTGAAATTTTGTGTCTTATGACCAACATCTCTCAATTCTCCCCACCCTCCACACATTGGTGATTACTACTCTACTGTCTACATCGATGAGTTCCACTTTTCAGATTATGTGTTTTTTGTCTTCATGTGTCTGGCTTATTTTACATAGCATAATGTTCTCCTGACCAACCCATGTTGTTGCAAATGACAATATTTCCTTCCTTTTTAGGACTGAATAGTATTCCATTGTGTACGTGATTTTATATAGATACACATATATACATACATATTGCATATATGTGTGCATACATATACATATATATGTGTGTATATATATGTTAATGAATACTTAGATTGATTCCACGTCTTGGCTGTTGTCACTAATGCTGCAATGAATATGGAGTTCATATAACTCTTTGAGATACTGATGGCATTTCCTTTAGATATATATTAAAAAGTTGGATTGCTGGATAGTCTGGTAGTTCTGTTTTTGATGCTTGGAGGAGCTTTCATACTGTCTTTCATAATAACTGTCTCAGTTGATACTTGATAATTCTCCACATCCTCTGGACCAGTTCCTGGGCTCTGAAATCTTTTGAACAACTGAAGTGGACTGTTGTGTCTTCCTCAGCTTTAGGGACTCCAAATTTTGAGAAAAATTTGCACTACATTTTTCAAGAAAATAAAAGTTCTTCTAGTAAAATTTTAACAACAGCTGACAGTAGGCTAGAGAACAGTGATTTATTTTTTAGTTGTAGATGTAGTGACACTAGAATTGTTTGGATGCTTAAAAGACTGCAAGCAGCAGTCACAGTATTTTACAAAGTTTGAACACTACCTTAGATATCTTCACAATTTTCTTAAAAGTTTAGCACACCCAACATTTTTCAGTGGGCTCTGAAGTCTTTCCTTTTTCAAAAGCTAGTTGCAAGACGGTGGTATAGCCTCTCTCAATACGCAAAATTCCTGCATTTGTGATATTAGAGCATAGAGAATCATAAGGAGAATTTGTACTTTTATTGTAATCTAGTAGTTATGAAACTGTAGACTCCTCTATTAACTATCATATTTGTTTAACTGTGGTCCTTCGGACAAGTAGAATGCATGAATAACATTCAACAAAACAAAACTCACTGGCTAAGCTTTAATAATCTACTGGGTTAAATGGCCTAGAGTTTTACCACTAGCCTTGTTAAAAAAAATTGCAGTAATCCTGCAAGATTAGTGTATTAGTCAGGGTTCTATTGGAGGGACAGAACTAATAGGATATATGTATATATATATCTGCTGTCTCCAAGCAGAGGACAAGGAGAGTCATCCTGAGTCCCAAAACTGAAGAACCTAGAGTCTGACATTTGAGGACAGGAAGCATCCAGCATGGGAGAAAGATGTAGGCAGGGAGGCTAGGCCTGTCTCTTCTCTTCACGTTTTTCTGCCTTCTTTATATTCACTGGAAGCTGATTAGATGGTGCCCACTCAATTGAGGGTGGGTCTGCTTTCCCCAGTCCACTGACTCAAATGTTAATCTTTGGCAACACCCTCACAGACACACTCAGGATCAATATTGCATCCTTTAATCCAATAACGTTGACACTCAGTATTAACAATCGCAAGTCCACCCCTTGTCAACTTGAACCCATACACATCTCCTGAGATCTTACATAACCTTCAAATAGAGACAATAATAAGATCATAATAATGCCTGACATAATATAACTACCCTTTGACAATCGGAACTGCACCAATCCCCAACCCATATTACATAAAGTTAACCATATTTAAATGCTGATATGAACTCAAAAAATCTTATTTCGTATGATAAAGGAAAAGGTAATAAAATGAAGATATTTTCTTAATACAAGTGTATACATGAACAAACACATTTTTAACAAAAAAAGGAGGAAATACTCATGACAATTACAGTCCTTGTTTCTGCTGGTCATGTGGTCATAGCTGGTATGTATGACTACCTTTTTTCACTACCCATTCTGTATTCCTGTTGCATTCAGCAAGCACCTTAGCAGGTTGTGTTTTTTCTCCTGGAGGGGTGACCCAAACCTTCATTCCTGAAGGGTCTCGGTCATTTGCAGTCCTGCCTGGATTGGGCTGTTGGAGTTTCCCATTGTCCTTAAACACAGGTCATGATAATACTAAGAGACACCCTAATGGATCTCCTGTATTTTATGCATACTCTTGCTTACCTCCATTGTGGACTAGCAGAGTGATTTCATCTTGACACTCCAGGTCAATCATCCCAGCCAACACTGTAACTCCCTTCTTAGCCTGTTGTCTTATAGATAGGAGGAGCCCAAAGTGTCCAGGTGGCAATCTTAACTTCCAGTTTAATGGAATCATTGTTATGTCTTCTGGTGGCAGCCGTCCTCGCTCCGGAACTAAGACCTCTAGGCCAGCAGAACATAATGTCACAGGAACAGGAAGCAAAAAAATTGCTAGTGGATCACTAGGGGATATGGAGTGGTGTCATTTCCACTTCCACCACTTGACTCCTGGACCTGGGAATCCTGGCTATGGGAGAAACAGTACGATATATTGGACACCGATTCAGCCCACACATAGACTTTTGGAGAACTTTGCCCAGCCCTGCAAAGTATTGTCACCGAGTAGGTGTCATAATCGTGACTTCAAAAGGCCATTCTACCATTCTATCAATCCAGCTGCTTCAGGATGATGGGGAATATGGTAAGACCAGTGAATTCCATGAGCATGAGCCCACTGCTGCAGTTTTTTTAACCATAAAGTGAGTTCCTTTGTCAGAGGCAATGCTGTGTGAAATATCATGATGGTGGCTAAGGCATTCCATGAGTCCATGGATGGCAGCATTTGCAGAAGCATTGTGAGCAGAATAGGCAAACCCATAGCTGGAGTAAGTGTCTATTCCAGTGAGGACAAACCTTTGCTACTTCCATGATAGAAGAGGGCCGATATAATCAACCTGCCACCAAGTACCTGGCTGACAACCCCCAGGAATGGTGCTATATTGAGGGCTCAGTGTTTGTCTCTGTTGCTGGCAAACTGGGCACTCAGCAGTGGCTGTAGCTAGGTCCACCTTGGTAAGTGGAAGTCCATGTTACTGAGCCCATGGGTAACCTCCATCCCTGCCACCATGGCCACTTTGTTCATGAGCCATTGGGTGATGATAGGGGTGGCTCCTGAAAGAGACTGAGTGGTGTCCACAGAATAAGTCATTTTATTCACTTGATTATTAAACTCCTCTTCCCCGAGGTCACCCGTTGTTGAGTACACATATGGGATACAAATATCTTCACATTTCTTGACCACTTGGAGAGGTCCATGCACATACCTCTTCCCCAAATTTATTTGTCACCAATTTTCCAATCATGCTTCTTCCAAGTCCCTGACCATCCAGCCCAACCATTGACAACAGCCCATAAATCAGTATATGATTGCGTATATGGCCATTTTTCCTTCCATGCAAAGCACATAACCAGGTGCATTGCTCACAGTTCTGCCCACTGGAAAGGTTTCCCTTCACTGCTTTCCTTCAGGGATGTCCTAGAAAGGGGCTGTAGTGCTGCAGCTGTCCACTTTTGGGTGGTGCCTGCATATCGTGCAGACCCATTTGTGAAACCAGGTCTTAGTCTTCTCTTCCTTCTGTCTACTGATCTTAGGGAACTCCCCATGAGGATATCAGTGCAGTCTAGGGCAGAGAAGGCAGGGTGGCAGGAGTGGAGCCATGGGCATTTGAGTCACTTCCTCATGTAACTTACTTTTGCCTTCAGGACCAGCTCAAGCCCAATCACATATATACCACTTCCATCTGATGATGGAATGCTGCTGTGCATGATCCACTTTGTGAATAGATGGGTCAGAAAGCACTCAGTTCATGGCAGGCAGTTCAGGTTGCATGGTGACTTGATGACCCTAAGACAAACATTCAGTTTCCACCAAAGCCCAGTAACAGGTCAACAGTTGTCTCTCTAAAAGAAAGTAGCATGACTTTGCTCAAAAATCTTAGAGGCCTCTGCTGTGATTCATCTATCACAGACGAATTTGTGATATTCACAAATTTTGCAGGTTGAGAATCTATCAAAGTCTCCAAATAGCATCTCTATCTGCCACTGACACCTCAAGCATCATTGTATCTGCTGAGTCATATGGCCCAAGTGGCACAGCAACATGCACAGCAGTGTGGACCTGTTGCAAAGCCTTCTACTGTTCTGGATCACAATCAAAACTGGCAGCCTTTCAGGTCACTCAATAAATGTTCAGGGTAAGACAACCAAAGAAAAATGTGTTGCTTCCAAAATACAAATAGGCCCCCTAGGTGTTGTGCCCCTTTCTTGGTTATAGGAGGAGCCAAATGCAGCAACTTATCCTTCACCTTAGAATGAATATCTTGAAGGGCCCCACACCACTGGACCCCTAGAAATTTTATTGAGGTAGAAAGTTGCTGAGTTTTAGTCAGATTTATTTACGATCCTCTGGCACACAAATGTCTCACCAATATGGCCAGTGTGTTTGCTACTTCTTGCTCACTGGATCCAATCAGCATAATATCATCAATGTAATGGAACAGTGTGAGATCTTCCAGAAGCGAAAAATCATCAAGGTCTCTCTGAATAAAATTACGACACAAAGTCGGAGAGTTGATACACCCCTGAGGTAGGACAGTAAAGGCATATTGCTGGCCTTGCCACCTGAAGACAAATTGCTTCCGGTGGACCTTATGGACAGGAATGGAGAAAAAGGCATTTGCCAAGTCAATGGCTGCATACCAGATAATAGGAGATATGTTATTTGTTCGAGCAATGAAACAACATCTGGGACAGCAGCTGCAATTGGAGTCACTACTTGGATAAACTTACGATAATCCACTGTCATTCTCCAGGATACATCTCTCTTCTGCACAGACCAAATGGGAGAGTTGAACGGGGATGGTGTGGGAATCACGATCCCTGCATCTCCCAAGTCCTTGATGGTGGCAGGACTCTCCACAATCCCCCCAGGAATTAAATGTTGTTTTTGATTTACTATTTTTCTAGGTAGAGGCAGTTGTAATGGCCTCTATTTGGCCTTTCCCACCATAGTAACCCTCACCCTACCTGTCAGAAAGCCAATGTGGGGGATCTGCCAGCTGCTAAGTATGTGTATGCCAATTATGCACTCTGGCACTGGGGAAATGACCACAGGATGTGTCCAGGCATCTACTGGACCCACTGACCCACTGTAAGTCAGACATGAACTAAAACTCCATTAATTACCTGACCTCCATAAGCCCCTACTGTAACTGCAGGACCACAATGACATCTTGTTTCTCCTGGAATCAATGTCAGCTCAGAGCCAGTGTCCAGTATTCCCTAAAATGTCTGATCATTTCCCTTTTCCCAGTGCACAGTTACCCAGGGAAAAGTCCGGAGGTCTCATTGGGGAAGGATGGGAGAAATATTCACTGCATAAATTGTCGGTAATGTAGTGGGGTCCTTCCTCAATGGGTCATATATACATATATGACCCAGAAGATACAATGAAGTGTCAGGTGTTCGTGGCAGATATATATATAATTATAATACTCACTCATCCCCTTGCATTCGCATGCTCAATATTTAATTAGAACAGCTCTCTTTTCTAGAAAATCAAAGACACAAAGTCATAAGTATCTGAGAGGAAAGATAAGCTGTCAACACATTGAAAGGAAGACTTTCAAGTACCACTGACCATTCATACAGCTACGAAAGTAAAGTAAGTGTCATGCTGTATCCATGCTTCCTGCGTAAAGCCAGCACCTCAGGACAACAGGAGTGTGGCTTCCAAAAGGCAGTTGAAACTTAAGTTTTCGAGAGTATGACATTGGTACTGTACTCAGCTGAGAGGAGGTATTCTAGTGAACTTAACTACTATTCTCATATTTTGCCTTGCTCTCCTATCCACAGCAATGATTACTTCAAATACTTTAAGAATCTTATTTTTTTGAAAACAAATGTATTATTTGTTAGGCTACTCCCAGTAATGGTTCCCATACTTAAGGGAATCACTAGGTACTGAGATTATGACTGCATCATAAAAAGTAGAATGATGAAGAAAAGAAAAACTTCTAATGACCAGGCCAACAGATATCTGGCATTTACAGGTAGAGGCTGCAAAAGACAGCTACAATGTCATTCAATTAACTTTGGGTTGTAAATTTATTACAAGAAAAGCATGAATAGATAAACAAAGGTGGAGGTCCTTATTTTTCATGAAGACTTAATTGACTATTATAATCATGTAGCTATTGATTTGACCCAATGTGAGAAATGACCCATGGTTTGTGCTTGTCCTAAAGACTTAAAGCAATTAAAGCCACGTACATTAAATATTGGAAGTTCAATCTGTATACTTCAATGTGTCCCTATAACACATGTTAGGTAATAGGCATAGATACCTGTGTTTCCCATCTGGGGAAACATATTTGGGAAAATAGAATAATTGTCAAAGGATCTATATTTTTGTGTAAATGTAATGTTACGTATATGACTGGTAAAACTCACTGGACTTCACAAGAAAAACATTAAGTTGAAAATTTTAGATTATTGAGCTCCACAGTTAAGCTATTCCTTATGCCTGAAACGAATAAAATTTATAGGGTACCATGAAATAATTTACAAACACTGCGGTTAATTATTTGAATGTATAATCAATAAAGAAATCACAACAGTTTGTGCAATTCATGTACAGTGAAGGAGAGATTTTTGCACATTGCTAAATAAGAATCTGCTTTAACAATTCATCATTGTTCTGACATATTTAAAGTTAATCCCCCAAAGGCAAATATTGTACAAGGTTTTTATACACATCATCATGTTGTAATTCTCATTATTACTTAATTTTGTGTTTTATTAAGGACTTGCTAGATATTTGGTAGCTGCAAACTGCTCTGGGAAAGATACAACTACCAAACTTGCATACAGACACTGTGGCATTGAACTTCCAATGGAGATCACAAAAAAGTTGTAGTGTTACTGTCACATAGTAGCAAAAGGGAGACATTGTAAGATTAAGTACAAATCTAAAAACAAAATAATATATTTTAGTTTTCCTAGTATAAAAAATAACAAAACCTGCCTTTTTTTCTTTTGTCATTTCTTAAAGTATATTGTATTTGTAAATCATTTCTTTATATATTTTCAAGGTACACAATTTTTTAAAAAGTAAAATGAGCTTACTGCCAGTTTTGTGTGCCAGAGTGTCTTTCTTGAAGCTCTTGGAGCCTTCCATTTGAAATGTTAACATCAGAGAGCAATCTGCTCTCTGCGGGAGGTTAGCCCACAAACTTTGCACCAAGTTTTAATTTCTGCTTATAAAACGATACAATAAATAAATATGCCTGCAAAAATAAATTTTGTTTCTGAAGCTGAAAATAGTAAAAATGGTGAAAATGCATTTCAAAGTACTGACATGTTTACAGGAATAAAACCTATAGTACCATATATTCCTTCTTAATATGCCCCATCTCATTACTCATAATTAGACTCACTTTTACTACTGGATTTTCCTTATAGACAGTAAAGTCTCGACAGCATTTTATTCCTGATCTTGGTGAAATATATCATCACAGAGCATTTATGTGAATTTGTTTATATTGTACAATTGGATAACTTTTTAAAATATTAATTATCTGTATCAATAATATACTTTATATATCCTGCAAACTATTGTTTCTGGTAAGTATTTTCAAATATCTTGGGGGGGCGAAGGAATCTAATTTTGTTAAGTTCACCACAATTAGATGATTTATCAAGGCTCCAACTTTTTCAAAACTTTGCTTCAAATGATTTAAGTTGACATTGGTAGTGCATTTTTTAGCTCACATTTTAGTTAATCCCTAGAGTATAGTATACAATAAAATATTATATTACATTAATATGAAAATATGGTGCAACCAGAAAAAGCAAGAGGATATCTTATTTAAGTAATGTAGTTCCTGGACAGCTTATAAAATTACTATGTATTTAATGGTAAGTTTTCTTCATGTACTTCTGAATATACCCAATTAAAAAGGAGTTTACCACTTTCGCCTGGAAGACTTATTATTGTGCAAAATATTGTGTCTATAACATCTTTCATATAATTGTAAAGTTTACATATCTTTTAGTTTCCAGAAAAGTAGATATGAAATTCCAGTAAATATTAATTTTTGTGGCCTTACATCAATTAATCACTATTTTTTGAGTTACTGCTTAATACATACTATCAATATTTCTTTTGCATATAAAAAATCTGAGAAAGTAATAGGAGATAGATTGAAACAATTGAGTTATGAAAGAATAAACTGTTCATTACTACAGCCATTCTCTGTCTCTTTTCATCTGCACCCTTCAGAATTAATACACAGTGTAGGAGTTTTTATATTGTCATTTGTGAAAGGATTAGAAATACAGGTTTCCTGATAGCATATATTTAAAAGGAGTTAAATGAAAAAATTAGGAAAATTTTTCAACAAATAGTGTATACAAATAAAATTTTGCTAAATTTTGATTAGCCAAAGGGACTGACTTCCTTGGAAAACAAAATAAAACAGCAGTTCATTAAATTATCTCGGTCAAAATTTGCAATAATAGGTTGCAGTTTTAATTACATTACGCTTTCCTTGTCGCTGAGAGAATTAAGCGATTTAAAAATAGTTTAATTTTCATTTTGCTAAGAATAGTAAATATAGCGAGGGGATGAAGAATGCACTTTTCAAACTAGAAAACTCAGTGACACAGATTTAAAATGTCAATTTGAAAAAAGTATGTAATATCATGCAGCATTAGTCATATTACACATAATAACATTTTACTTTAAGTTCTCACTTCTAAATAATTTTACTCAGTTTCTTCTAATCCCAGGATAACCTGAACAGTAAAGATAGGCATAACATTGAAGGATATACTGTCTGATTCTGGAGGAAAAAAAAATGATATATTTTATAACCTGTGCCACTATCCAACATGCAGTAGCAGTGTCTTTTTGGAATTTGGAATTTAGAGATAATTTAAAGGTAAATGGGACCAATCTGTTTTGTTTTAGAGAATTGTAGGAGTTCCCCTCTCTTTCTCCCTCCCACCCCATTGCAGTTTCCATAGCTCTATATGAGTCTCTTCTCACACTGCTATAAAGAACTACCTGAGACTGGGTAATTTATGAAGGAAAGAGGTTTAATTCACTTACAATTCCACATGCTTAGTGGGAAATACGACTGTGCAGCCTCCAGAAACTTACAACCATGGATGGAGGAAGGCGAAGGGGAAAACAAGGACAGTCTTCACATGGTGGTAGGAGAGAGAGAGAGAACGAAGGAGGATGTGCAACACACTTTTAAACCATCAGTTCTTGTGCAAACTTACTTTCTACCATCAGAACAGAAAATAGAAAATTTGACCCCGTGATCCATTCATTTCCCACTAGGAATTATAATTCAACCTCTCCCTTGCATTTCCTGGGGCAGTGAAGGGAAGTATCTTGGTTCTTCATATTTAATATTAATCCATGAGACACTGTTTCATTAAGCAATTAAAAAATGGGAAGAATGTTAAAATATTAAGGCCAAAATAAGTAAACAAAATATAAACATATTTAAATCAAGTACCTGAACATTATAATCAGATGGTGTTAGGTAATATATTTATTTCACTTTTCTTAACTGTAAAATAATGACTGGATTAGTGTTCTTACATATGACCATTATAAGGAATATGCAACATAACCAATGACCAATGCCCATTTTCATGAGTTAAATGTCACTGATATTTTGTTCTGGTTTTAAAAAGAAATATTTCAATATAAATATAATCCACCCTATTTGGAGATAAAGAATTTGAGGCTTAGATTGTTAAAATGCTACCTAAGTACGTTCTTTTTTAATAGTAGAAATTAACTTTCTTCCTGGAGAAACAAGAAGAAATACATAATTCTGTGAATTTTTAGAAGAGGTAAAATATAAAAAGGGACCTATTTTGATAGTAAATGTGGATACATGATGTAAGTTCAAATACATGTTCTAATTCTAAATCTTTAAAGTACTAGATATCACTCTCTAATGCCATATTTTATTTACCAATTTCTTGTCCACATCCCCAACTAAATTTTGAACACCTACATAACTGAAATCATGTATATTTCAATTACTTTTCAAATATAGGGTCTTTAGCAAGAAGGTAATTTGCAGGGCTCAACATATATTTTATTTAATAATATAATTAACTAAGGGACTAATAAATGTAAATTCCTACACAATAGTTACAACTTGCTTAATGGAGCAAAATGCCTGCTTCACTGTTATATTCATTGCCAGGATGGATTAAGCATATACAGATACACTACATATTTCCATGTAAAATGAAGACTGAAAACTGCTATATAGAGACAAGAAAGGGACATTTGCAGCAAGTCTGTCCATTATGGATCTTGTATTTGTTGATCCCGCTGAGTTCATAGTGCTGAAAGGATTCCTTTCCTGCAGAGTGCACAGTGTTTGGGGCATGCATGACTGGGCTTTCTGAATAAGTGTAGCATCCTGCAGTAGTGAGTCACGGAGGTGCTTGATCTTCATTGATTCATATTGCACACAAGGGAAAATTGCTCCAGCTTATTACTTTATTTATTGTTTATCCAGACTCAGATTATTTTATGAATACATGACAAAAAAACCCAAATATATAAAATTTGTTATTTTGAAATTACAAGTAAGAACTGTTTCTGTCGATTTATTTTATGTTATATATTGTAGTTTTAGTGCTGTTTCTTAGAGGAAAAACTATATTTTTCAGCCTTTTGAGATGTTTGAGAATAAAGAAAATTCTGAAGTACTTTATTTTCAATTTTATTTATTTTTAAAATGGACACATACAATTGTATGCATTTATTGTGTGTCATTCAATGTTTTAAACATATACACATTGTGAAATGGTTAAATTTCACTAATTTACTTATACTTTACTTCACATAGTTATCAATTTGTGGTAAGAAACTTAACATGCACTATCTTAGCCTTTTTCAATAACATAATATATTGCCATTATCTATATTCATCATCCTGTACAACATTTATTCCTTCTAATTATTCATCCTTTGACCAACATTACCTCAACTGTTCCTCTCCACTGAATACCCCAGGGACTATTGGAAGCCACCATTCTACTCCCTACTTCAAGGGATCAACTGTTTAAGATTCCACATGTGAGTGAGATTATATGGTATTAGTCTTTCTGTCCCTGGCTTATTTCATTTGATATAATATCCTCCACACTAATTAATGTTGTCACAAATGACAGAATGTATTTGTTATGGCTGAATAGTATTCCATTCTGTGTGTATGCGTGTATGAATTATATTTTCTTTATTCATACATCCATTAATGAACACATAAATTGATTCAGTAGCTTGACTATTGTAACTAGTACTGCAGTAAACATAAGAGTGTATGTCTTCGATGTTCTGATTTCTTTACTTTTGGATGTATGCCCAGCTGTGGTGTTGCTGGATCATCAGGCAATTCTATTTTTTTGTTTTTTTGAGAAGTCTTCATACTGTTTTCCATAATGAGTGTAGTAATTTACATCCCCACCAACAGTGTGCAAGGGTTCCCTTCTCGCCACATCTTCATCAATATTTGTTGTCTTTTGTCTTTTTGATATTAGTCATTCTAACAAGAATGAGTTGACATTGTGTTTTTGATTTGCATTTTTCTGATGATTAGTGAAGTTAAGCAATTTTTCATAGATCCATTAGCCATTTTTTGTATTTTGAGAAATGTCTATTCAAATGTTTTGTTCATCTTTTAATTAAGCTATTTGTTTTCTTGCTACTGAGATGTTTGCATCCCTTACATATTTCGGAATGTACACCTTAATAGATATGTGCAAATATTAACAATATTAATAGATAATATAGATAGCAGATAATACTACTAGATAGTGTGCAAATATTTTCTCCCATTCTGTAAGTTGTCTCCTCATTCTGTTGTTATCTTTGCTGTGTAGAAGCCTTTTAGTTTGATTGAATTTCACTTGTCTATCTTTGCTTTAATTGACTGCTGTGTTTTTGAGATTAAATCCAAAAAAATTAATTCCCAGACCAATGTCATGGAACTTTTCCCCTGTTTTCTTCTAGTAGTTCCACAGTTTTAAACTTAAGTCAGTCTTTAATCCATTTTGGGTTTATTTTTAAATACAATGAGAGATAAGAGCCTAATTTCTTCCTTCTGCATGTGTATATTCAGTTTTCCCAGCAGCATTTATTGAAAACTATCCTTTCTCCATTGTATGTTCTTTGCATCTTTGTCAAAAATCAGTTGTCTGTAAAGACTTGGACTTATTTATGTTATTTCCATTCTGTTCCAGTGGCTTATGTGTGTGTTTTAATATCAATACCATGCTGCTTTGGTTACTGTAACTTCATAGTATATTTTGAAGTAAGATAGTGTGATACCTCCAGCTGTGTTCAGGTTGCTTACGATTGCTTTGGCTGTTTACTTTTTTGTGGTTTAATCAATGAAATGCTATTGACTTCTGTTATGTTGATTTTGTATCCTGAAACTTTACTGAATTTTCTTGTTAGTTCTAATAGTTTTTTGGTGGGGTCTTTAGAGTTTTCTGTATATATTAATAAGATCATGTTGTATGCACACAGAGACATTTTAACTTCTTTGTTTCCAATTTGGATGCCTTTTATTTCTTTCTCTTGCCTGATTGCTCTGGCTAGAATTTTCAGCACTATGTTGAATGGAAGGGATGAAAGTGGGCTTCCTTGTTTTTTTTTCCAGATCTTCGAGAAAAAGCTTTCAATCTTTCCCCATTTGGTACAATGTTGTCTGTGGATTTGTTGTATGTGGTCTTTATTGTATTGACATACATTCCTTCAATACTGAATTTGTTAAGAGTTTTTATCATGAAGGAATATTGAATTTTCAAATGCTTTTTCTGTATCTATTGAAATGATCATATAGCATTTGTTTTTGGTTCTGTTAGTGTGAAGTATCATGTTTATTGATTTGATTATGTTGAACCACTTTTGCATCTCTAGGATGAATCCCACTTGATCCTGGTGAAGCAGCTTTTAATATGCTGTGGAATTTGGTTTGCTAGTATTTTGTTGAGAATTATTCCATCTATGTTCATCAGGCATATTTCAGGAATATCTTTCTGTAATTTCCTCCTTTTTGTTGTGCCCTTGCCGAGTTTTGGTATCATGGTAATGCTAGAATAACAAAATGAATCTGAAAGTATTCCTTTCTCTTTAATATTTAGGAGGAGTTTGATATGAATTTTTATTAGTTCTTTAAATACTTGATAGAATTCAACAGCAAAGACATCCAGTCTTAGCTTTTTCTTTGACGGGAGACATTTTATTACAGGTTCAATATCTTTACTCAGATTTCCTTTTATTCATAATTCAATTTTGGTAGGTTATGTGTAATGTGTATCTAAAGCTTTATCATTTATTATGGGTTATTTCATTTTTGAGTGTATAATTATTCAAAATACTCTCTTACGATCTTTTGTATTTCTGCTTTATCAATTATCATGTCTTCCTTTTCATCTCTGATTCTGTTTATTTGAGTCCTCTCTCTTGCTTTTCTTTTTATCCAACTAAAGTTTTGGTTTTTTTTTATGTTTTCAAGAAAACAAATATGATTTTTGTTGATCTTTCTATTGACTTTATTGTGTCCATTTCATTTATTTGTGCTCTTAACTTTATTATTTCCTTCCCGTTATCAATTTTGGTCTTAATTTCTTCTTGTTTTCCCAGTTCCTTGAGAAGTAACATCAGGTTGTTTGTTGAACACCATTTTCTTTTTTGCCTTGGGTATTTATTGCTACAAACTTCCCTCTTAGTACTGCTTTTGCTATATCTCCTAAGTTATTTTATGTGGTGTTCAAGTTTTAAATTTTCTAAAAATTATTTAGTTTCCCTTTTAACTTATTTATTGACCCATTATTTTTTCAGGAACATGTTGTATAATTTATGCATATTTACAAATTTTCTGAAGTTTCTCCTATTATTGATTTCTAGCGTTAGAAGTGTTGTGGTCAGAAAAGATGCTTAATATAATTTCAATCTTCCTGAATATATTAAGAATTGTGTTTTCACCTAATATATGATCTATCCTAGAGAGTGTTCCATGTGCATTCAGGAAGAATGTGTATTCTGCAGCTATTAGATGGAATGCAGTTATTTATTGCAACAATTTTTAGGGTAAGATAAAATAAAAGCATGCCACGACTTTTTCAGAGGGAAGAGTGGTGAAAATGAGGATAACAAAAAAGGATAAAGGTTACAATAGATTGGTGATGAACTACAAACACATGCTTTTGGTAATTGATTTTTCCTAAATGAATTTGTATGAGTTTACCATGCATTTATTGGTTCTTGATAGAGCTGAATTTTTGTTACTGACTATCATTACAAACTTTATTTTCAGTTGATTTCTAGGCCAGTGCATTTAGAACTATTTTCCAATTCAATTAGACATTTATTATTCTTCTTTGATAATAATTTTCTTTAATAAGAATTTTATTGCAAAGAAATAAATGTGACTATTTACCAAATATACTTACACATCTATTTTCTTCCAGTTGTTTCACAAGAATTATTGACTAATATTATGATCTAATATAATCTATCAGAAAGATTTCGTATGCATTTGGGGTTGACATAGTTCCTCTGTAGTAAATGGCTTTAAAAACTCAGTGGTTCCATTTCTTAATATTCAATAATCTGGTTTCTATTTTAAGTCATCTTATAGCATTGCCTCCGCTGTATTCTTTAAGTCAAATACAATTATTTACCTCAGGTGTCATTTATGTAACTTCACTTCCATATTTTATAATGCTTATCAGTCATCCCAGCTAATTCTTTGCCACCTTATTTTTAATATATCTTCAACTTCTGTGTTTTCATCTAATTGTATCTTTCTTTTATTTTCCTTTAGTCATATCTCTTCATTTTCCATTCTCTGACTGAGATATTTCTTTCTTGCAGCAAAGTGCTTTTATTTCTCTAAATAAAATAAGTCTTCATTTTAAATTTGCCCCATATTTCTAACAACATAACTCATATTTACTTGAATATCATGTAACTAACTCAGCCCCAACATACATACCATTTATGATTCACACCTTCATGTCTACCATCAGAATAGTTCATTTTCTGCATTTTACCTCTTCTGAAAATCTACAAAGATATCTTAATCTTGTTTGCCTAAGAAAACAATACACAACTTTTGACTGTTAATATTTTTGCATCTCAATATGATATGTATATTAACTTGCAATATATAAAGCTGCTTTACATATATTTTTTTCTGCTGACCTTTCTGACAAAAACAATCTCTATTGTACAGCAAGATCAAATGATTGTTTTAAAAGGGTCGACATATTTATAAGTGTTTTATTATCCACATATTTAGACCCTAACCTTCTCAAAAGATAAAGTGCAATTGTGTTTTGTTAGAATGGAAAAGAAATAGAACTGAAAGGGTTACAAGACTTCATTCACACACAGGAAAAATAGATTATGCAATAGAAAAAGTTGAGATAAGTTTAAAAACAGAAACTCTAATGTTTAGTTGACATGAAGACCAAGAAACTACAAGACAGTGGGGAGGAGAGAGAAAAAGTAGATTGCACACATACTTCAGGAGATGGCAGGAAAAAGAAAGGAGATTAGGCCATATTAGGCTTCAGATTTTTAGTATTAGATATAAATAGAAGGGAGACCGCTATTCTTCTTTAATTTAGGGAAACTGATGTAAAAAGCCTAACAAATTCAGTAAAATATTCTTCATGTGAGATTTGTTCTTGAAACTCTGAAGAGATTTGTGCTTGTTTGTTTCCCCTGAATCCATAATTCTGAGAAACATTGTATAGAAGCATAAGAAAATATAATTTTTATGTGATAATTTAATTTTTAACATTTAACGGGAAAATGTTACTCATTCAAAGGCATCCACTGATACCAAGTCAATAGCAAGATCCGGACACATCAATGCACAGCCAAAGGTTAAATTAAACATTTCTGAGACCAGGGCACGACCAAACATGAAAGAAATGTTCATGGACTAATCAGTGAGTCCCTCTTGTAGTTTTTGCCAAATTATAGGTGTGTGTGCTTTTGGCCCCCATCTTCTGTGAAAATGGAGTCATTTTGCAAATAAAATATATTTTAATATGTTTATAGACACAGTGTACATTGTACAAATGAGTGGTATTTTGAAGAGTAACATGTTTTTTAAGAAATGTTGGCCTGCTTTTGTCAATAAATAAGAAAATTTGAAGGTGAAGTTATCTGAATACTACCTGATGCTATTTGCTGGCGTTTCACAATGCATTAATATTAACTATTGGCTGAAGTCCATCACAGGTACAATTAAATTTAATATTCCATATGTTATAAGTAATATTTAGATGTCTATAATAATGAATAAAAACTGTAAAAATACTAGAAATATTTCAATAGTAAATTCCCAGGAAATATGATTTCTCATTTTTGAATCCCAGAGACTAATAATATTTGTAAGTAATTAGAAAAAAATTTTAGTACCTTATAATGCATTTATTTCTAGATTATTGAGATTGACTCTGTCATTGTACATTGATTTCTGTAGATTAGAAGACTCCAACAAATTCTGAATCAAGTTTAGAGAGTTACTACATACAACGTGACAATGTTCAACCCGTTCTTCTTTCACTGAGCTTTAGAATTTTTCTCCTCTACATCCGCTGAAGATTTCATTATTTTCCTCTAGTCTCTGACTCTTCCGTTCAGCACTGCTTGCCTTCTTTAGGCTATCCTCCAAAATTAGCTATTTTTTCTTTATTCCTCCCCTTTTAATTTTTTTGATGGTTATGTTAGTCCTCTGGTGTTAAAAATACGCACATCATTTCTACTGCTTCATTTAAAAACTGTCTGCCTCACTTCTGCTTTTCAAATCTGACATAAAATATCTCTTATAGTCCACAAGAATTTGAAACAATTCTTGAAAAAAGATGGAATTTTTTCAAACTGGAATCTGAAAAAAGATGGAAACTGGTAAATGGAACTCTTGTATGGTGCTAACACCATACAACCGGGAACACAGTAACCCTCTCTCCAGATAGGATGAAAAGCAACTGTTCCAATGTTGGGTGAGATTTTTTTTTTTTATTTTTTCTAGCTGGATGAAATTCCTCTTTTGATATCATATGTCTTAATACTGACATATATGATTATCTACTTCTAAAAATCATGTGATGGAGAAAAGGAAAGAAGAGAAAAAATAACTAATATATACATATATTCACTTCAAAAGAAGTAAGAAATATTATTTCTGTTGCAGTTCTCATTTCTGAATTGGGCCACATAGTTGTAGCTAATTGTAAATCTTTGTTTTATAAACTCAAAACAATAAACTCAACCTGATCTAGCTTATGTTCTTTTCATACCTATCCCCCAATATTGGGATCCATCTTCATAAATAATCTATAGGTTTTTGTTAGTAGTAACAAAATAGTGCAATTATATTTTTGTGCACCATACCTGCTTGTGTGGCATACTTTGTCCCTAGCTCTCAAAGCTCTCTGTGACTTGAGTCTGGTGAAACCTAAAGACGCAACAAGAGATTCAGGAGCATACTAGGACAAATAAGAGCCACCTAAAGATGTCCAGGCTCTAATGCCTGGAACATGTGAGTATGTTATTTTGCCTGGCAAAAGTGACTTTGCAGATGTGACTAAACGAAGAATCTTCAGAAAGGAAGGTTGTCTTCGATTCTCTGGGTTGGCCTATTATAATCACAAAGGTCTTAATAAGAGGACAGTTGAAAGGCCAGAGTGAGAGAAGGAGATGTGGTGATAGAAACAATCAGCAAGAGGGTGGAAAACCTCACAATTCTGACTTTAAAAATGAAGGATAGGGATGGGTGGGATGGGCACAATGACTCATGCCTATAATGACTCATGCCTATAATCCTAACAATTTGGGAGGCCAAGGTGGGTGGCTCACTTAAGGTCAGGAGTTCGAGACCAGCCTGGCCAACATGGTGAAACCCCATCTCTACTAAAGTACAAAAATTAGCTGAGTGTGGTGGCACATGCCTGTAATCCCAGCTACTCAGGAGGCTGAGGCAGGAGAATTGCATGAACCCAGGAGGTGGAGGTTGCAGTGAGCCGAGATCGTGCCACTGCACTCCAGCCTAGATGACAAAGCAAGACTTCATTTCAAAATAAATAAATAAATAAATAAAAATAAAAAAGGAGGATAGGGTCATGAGACAAGGAATGTGAACAGCCTCTAGGAGGTGGAAAATGTAAGGAAATAAATTCTCTCCTGGAACTCCCAGAAGACATGGAGACCTGCTGAAAAACATAGATTTTAGCCAAATAGGACCTATTTTGAACTCTGCCTTCTAAAACTATGAGATGATAAATTTGTATTGTTTTAAGTCACTAAGTTTGTTGTAATTTGTTACTGAAGCCATAGGAAACTAATGAGGGAATAAATCCTTCAAAGGATCATCAGTGTTTTACAAAGCAATTATTTTACAGAAAGTTATATTTTTTTGCAGGCAAGGAAAGATTAAGCTCATAGAGGGTACGCATCAAAGAGATACTTTAACTGGTGAAATAAAATCCGAATAATTTATAAGCTTAAGTTCTTTGGTTTCATTGGAATTTACCTATATACCAATCCATTTTTCAAGGCTTTGCTCTTACAAAATTAATGATCAATTTTAATGTAAGAGACCCTGAGCATTTTGAAATTCCTTTTGTGCTATAGCTCAGACCCAAACAGGATTAGATTCCGGATTTTGTTTTCAGGAACCTTTAACAGGCAAGAGCTAAGAGTTTCTCTTTAAGTATTCATAGGAGCAAAACCTTGGGCTTTGTAGTTAAAGCCATGAACTCATTATTTTATACCTCAAGTCTTTTATTGCATTTTGAAGCAATCATCTAACCCCACTGTATCTTTTATTTCCATCATTTCTTTTCAAATTTAGAAACAATGTCTCACTTTGTCACCCAAGCTGGATTACAGTGGCATGATCACAGCTCATTGTAACTTCAAATTCCTGGGCTCAAAGGATCCTTCTGCCACCAAAGTGTCAGACTACAGGTGACAGCCATTGTACCCAGCAACATATCCTTTTATATAACTTATCACCTGATAACTTGCCTTTTATGCACAAGTAATTACCAGTGTCGAAAAGTAGTATTTTAAGCCATTGTTTTGACACTTTCTGTGTTTTGTCATTCTGTGAACTACTAACACTCCCTTTACCCTCAGAAATACTGTCATAATGTCTTAAAATTGAATCATACAAGATAAATCATTTCAGATAAATCACACCCAAATTAAACAATCCATTCTTAAGGTTCCGTTCCTCTAGACACATTTCTGGTTCTAAATTCTGTATCAGTGCATTAATTAGAAAAGCAGAACTCATTAGGGAGTACATATGAAAGAATTTACTATAGACATCATGGGGGATGATTACAAAGTCTAAGTAGGACTGTTGCTTCCATATCTGGATCTATATCCTAAGGTTAGAAGGGCATTAATATGGTTAGGCTTTGTGTCCCCACCCAAATCTCACCTAGAATTGTAATTTCCAGATGTTTAGGGAGAGACCTGGTAGGAAGGGATTGGATTATGGGGGCGGTTTCCTCCATGCTGTTCTTGTGATAGTGAGTGAGTTCTCACAAAATGTGATGATTTTACTAGGCAGTTTTCCCTGCTTTTTCTTGCCTATCTCTCCTGCTGTCTTGTGAAGAAGGTACCTGATTCCCCTTCTGCCATGATTGCAAGTTTCCTGAAGACTCCCAATCCACGCTAAACTGAGAGCCAATTAAACCTCTTTCCTTTATAAATCACCCAGTCTAGGGTTTATATGGCTTTGCTCTGTCTCCTCACCCAAATCTTATCTTGTAGCTCCCATAATTCCAACATATTGTGGGAGGGACTGGGTGGGAGATAATTGAATCATGGAGGTGGTTTCACCCATACTGTTCTCATCGTAGTGAACGAGTCTCACAAATTCTGATCATTTTTTTTAAAGGGAGCTTTCCTGCACAAGCTATCTTTCCCTACTGCTATCCATGTAAGACATGGCTTGCTACTCCTTGCTTTCTGCCAAGATTGTGAGGCCTCCCCAGCCATGTGGAACTATAAGTCCATTAAACCTCTTTCTTTTGTAAATAGGCAAGTCTCGGGTATGTCTTTATCAGCAGCATGACAATGAACTAATACAGTAAATTTGTACCAGTAGAGTGGGGCCCTCCTGAAAAGATACCTGAAAATATGGAAGCAACTTTGGAACTGGATAACAGGCAGAGGTTGGAACAGCTTGGAGGTCTCAGAAGAAGATTGAAAAATGAGAGAAAGTTTGGAATTTCCTAGAGACTTGTCAAATGGCTTTGACAAAAATGTTGATAATGATATGGACAATTAAATCCAGGCTGAGATGGTCTCAGAAGGAGATGTGGAACTTGTTGGGAACTTGAGTAAAGGTGACGCTTGTCATGTTGTAGCAAAGGGACTGGTGTCATTTTGCCCCTGCCCAGGAGATTTGTGGAACTTCGTACTTGAGAGAAATGATTTAGGGTATCTGGCAGAAGAAATTTCTAAGCAGCAAAACATTCAAGAGGTGACTTCGGTGTTGTTAAAGTCATTTAGTTTTTAAAGGGAAAGAGAGCATAAACAGAGCATAAAAGTTTTGAAAATTTGCAGTCTGGGACTGTGATATAAAATAAAATCCCATTTTCTGAGGTGAAATTTAAACTAACTGCAGAAATATTGCATAAGTAACAAGGAGCCAAATGTTAATCACCAAGACAATGGCGAAAATGTCTCCAGGCCATGTCAGAGGTCTTCACAGCAGCCCCTCCCATCTCAGGCCCAGAGGTTTAGGAGGAGAAAATGGTTTCATAGGTCAGGCCCTGGGTCCCTTGCTGTGTGCAGCCTAGGGACTTGGTGCCCTGCATTCCAGTGGCTTCAGCTATGACTAAAAGGGGACAAAGTACAGCTTGGGCTGTTGCTTCAGAGGGTGGAAGCCCCAAGCCTTGGCAGCCTCCATATGGTTTTGAACTTGCAGGTGCAGAGTAGTCAAGAAATCAGATTTGGGAACCTCTCCCTAGATTTCAGAGGACATATGGAAACACCTGGATGCCCAGGCAGGTTGCTGCAGGGGTGGGACCCTCTTGGAGAATCTCTGCTAGTGCAGTGTGAGAGGGATATGTGGGGTCAGAGGCCCCAAAGAGAGTCCCTACTCATGCACTGTCTAGTGCTTTGCAGGGTATAGCCCTGCTCCTGGCTGCTTTCATGGGTTGGTGATGAGTGTCTGTAGCTTCTCCAGGTGCACAGTGAAATCGGTGTGTTGATCTACCATTATGGAGTCTAGAGGATGGTGGTCCTCTTTTCAGAGCTCCTGTGTGTTGTGGGAGAAACCCAGTGGGAGAGACAATTGAATCATGGGGGTGATTTCCCTCATACTATTCTCATGGTAGTGAGTAAGTCTCAAGTGATCTGATGGTTTTAAAAAGATGAGTTTTCCTGCACAAGCTCTCTTGTCCTGTTGCCATCCATATAAGATGTGGCTTGCTCCTCCTTGCCTTCTGCCATGATTATGAGGCCTCTTCAGTCATGTAAAATGGTAAGTCCATTAAACCTCTTTCTTTTGTATAGTGTCTAGTCTTGGGTATGTCTTTATCAGCAGCATAAAGTGGACTAACACAAAGGTATTTCTTTATAACAGTGTGAAAACAAACTACTATAGGCTATCAGGAAGAAAAGATGAACATTAAGTAGAGGAAGCACAGAAAAACCTGAACCAGTGAGGATGTACTGCAACCCACAAGGAAATCCTGAAACCCTCCTCAGTCTCTCACTGTCTGGATTCCTTTCAACTTCAGTGATCAAGGTGTTTGTTCTAAATGACAGGCTAATGCCTTTCACCATAAAGCAAAACATATGTTTGGATCAGGATTTGAAAAATCTTGAGGAAGAAATCCACCAGTAGCTAAAGCTTTGGTCCTGGTTGCTGTCTTAATCCAGCAGCAGATAACAGTTAGGGGATAATTAGCTGGTAAACAATGACTCCAGGGCCCTCCCCTGACTTTATTAGTATAAAAATCTGGGTCTGCTCTTTCACCTCCACCTTTAGTATCTTGAACAAAATCACTGTGGTCTACAATAATTTGAGCTGACTCAAATACAAATTCACAATAGTATCCAAAATATTTTAAGCCAGTATAGCCACTGCTATTTACTGTTCACAGTAGATAGATGCCACAGAATTGAAATACTGTCTTCAAGACCACCTATTTTACTGAGAAGTAAGCCTTTAGTTGTAGGAAGTTTGAGGGCCTGGGGTAAACTCTGGGTGTTGGAGAAGGGCACTTGTACAAGGGTTGTGCAATGGTTATTAAGAAAGTCACCCGTAAGTTTTTCAAATGTTAACAACAGTATGATTATGCTATTGGCATGCTGTCAACTGTGACAATTCAGCAAACATGCTTGGAATGCAAGATGAATGAACATTTTAATGATTCTGTTATTCAGCAGAATAAGTGAGTTTGCTCTCCATTGCATCCTTGCAATAATTCATAATCCTTATTCCTTTTAAACTCACAGTTTAATGTACTATTTTAAGTATCGCTTTTCATAGATTTAAAATTAATTTGCATTTTACTGTAGTCAATATACATTTAAAGACTCTCAATATCACAAATTCAATGGTAATTTGACTATTTGAATATATTAATTAGTTTACTTAATTGGTATTTCAAATGTAGATATAGATTGCAACTATCAGAGAGATGATGTGATGAATCTCAAAATTTATAATTACTTAATGCATTTTATGCTAATTTTTGTTTGTTTAGTTATATTGTAAAAGGTTAAAAAATTCAGTATTCTTTTGCTATATGTTAGAAAGTGTATTCATATTTACAAATTTAATTTTAGATTTTTAGGGTTTAAAGTAGTATTTTTACCATTTTACATAAGAATAATATTTATACATTTTATAATCTCACAGTAATATTTACAGAAGAGGAAACTCAATATATTTTGTTACTCAAATAAGTCTCAATTCATTCGTGTAATTTACTATTTTTAATTTACTATTTTTAATAATAGCCTAAATATTGTTATTTTGTTTCTAAATTTGAGTTCGATATTAACACTGTATAACATTGAAAGATACAAAACTTTCTCAGGAGGTAAGTAAAGACCATTTGACCCTTAAATCTCATTTTCTTTCTAGAACTCTAGGGAACCCAGCTCATTATTTCTTCAATTCTAATACTAATAGTATTTTTATGAGTATGTAACATATTTATTAATACATAAATGTACTTCCATTTTATAATGTATTTTGACTTTAGCCAATGTGCTTTTAATATATGCAGTAGTACTAAGTTACAAAAAATAAAATTGCAATCCATTATGTGATTTATAGTGATGTTCTTCAGCTCTTTCTAATAGGTTGTGTTTTAAATATTTCACTGATTTCTAAGATGAAGTTTATTTCATCATAAAAGGTATGTTCAGACTATTAAGGAAGTATGTGCATTGGGATGGAAATATTCATGGGAACTCATCTGGGAAGCCCATGAACTGTGTCACTTAAAGTGAGAAAAACTGTAGTTGATGTGTTCGATGATTGCTATAACATATTTCACCTTTCCACATTCAATGATAGTGTTATTATTTATGTAACAGGGAATAATTACTTATATATCCCAGAAAATTTTTATGAATTTTATATAGTTACATATTTACTCATTTTTAATATGGGCCCTTTGTACTCTCATGGAAATAATTTATTAATTCATTTATTCACCATTGGCTGGTTGGTGGTGACTAATCTCTCAGGCAAGATACCTTCTATATAGGATTGTTCTTCCTGGAGAAGTAAGCCATTATGCAATTATAAATCATCACCATCCACTTTTTACAACAGTTGGAGGATAAATGAACCAGCCTCATGAGGAGATCTGGGCATGGTCACTACAGCATTCATTGTATCAACCCTTGACCTTGCTCAGATTTATTTACTATTTATGTTGTTTACTCTATTCAGACAGAGATTCCACAGAGTTGTTTTCAATCACAACTTGCAGAAAAAAATAAACTTATGAGATGTGAATTGATGAGATTAAGTAATCTTCTCAAAAGCAGTTGAACTTGAGTTCAAAATGATATTCATCATGCCCTTTTTCTGTCACTCATTCATGACTCTCTACCCCTCCACCAAGCCAGTATTTCTTTAATTGGAGAGGCTTTCCTGTAGGGGTAACACAGCATCTTATTCTAATGGTTTATATGTCTATTTCCCCTTTAAAATTGGACGTGTGTATCAAGAGATACACACATGAATGACTTAAATACCAAATATATTTATACTTGTACTTATTGAATAATTACCACACATCCTTATGATGATCAGTTTCCATTACTCTTGCTAATAGGAAATTTGTTTCTGTGCCTTCTGTTACAAGGGTATGAGAAATCATCCAGACAATGCTGCAGCCATAAAATTTACTGGTACTCTTGCTGTATCCCCTGGAGAAATGGGTCCATCTGACACCTGGGCTTTTTGGATAAAACAGTCTATATTTGTTGGAATTGAGAAATAAAAATTTCTAAATGTGTCATTGACAGTAATGGCGAATAGGGCCATACTTACTTCTGTTTATTGGTTCCAAGAATCACATATGTAATTTCTCAGTGTCGGAACACATACAATGGAACTTGTGTACTCATGTTCACCTGCCTAGGAGATAGTGGATGCCATTTATCATGAAAGGCAGGTCAATTAGTCAGAAGTTATGTTTGTGGGGGTTAATACGAGTAGATCAGATAACTCTGTGATTCCCTCAGGCAGGAGTGCTCAATGAAGTCCTCTAGGCAAAGAAGGCAAACCAATATCTGCACTCTGCATCAACTCCAGTAAGGAGGAATCATTGCCTGATGTAATCAGCTTGCAACCAAGTTGCTAATGTTATTCTCAAGGAGTGATCCTTCTCTTGTGTCTTTACAAGTCTTTGAAGGTGGCATTAATATGCCATTGTCTCTGAGACATAATTTTGGTTTTGATTTTCTACCCCAATGGTGACAACACAGTCTTAAATTATTTTATTTGGATTTTCCTACCACAATACATCATATTCTAAAGGACAAACAAATCAATGTGAGGACTTTGCCAATTGCTAAGGTTCTTCACTCCATTTATATATTCATGAATTCAAGGAATAACCAAGTGAGCTAAAGGCTTTATCACTTCCCAGGACAAAACAAATGTGTTGACTGATCAATGGTAAGATATAACAGCTGGCACGGACTGAGTAGTGCCCCATTTCCCCCCAAAGCCTATTTGCTGAAGACCTAACTCCCAGTGTGACTGCATTTGGAGACAGAGCTTTTAAGACGGTAATAACAGTGACATGAGATCATAAAGGTGGGGCCCTAATCCAACAGTACTGGTGTATTTATAAGAATAGAATAAGATACCAGTGATGTATGCACACAGAATAAAGACCATGTGACGACACAGTGAGAAGATGCCCATCTACAAGCCAGCAGGAGAGGCCTCAGGAGAAAGGAACTTTGCTGGTACCTCCATCTTGGTTTTCAAGACTCCACCACTGTAAGAAAATTAATTTTTGTTTAAGCCAACCGGTCTGTGAAGTTTTATCATGACAGCTTGAAAAGACTAATATAATAGCCCAGCATTCTTGGCTCAAACTTTGGAATACTTTGATGGGTTATCCCAGCTTCAGAGATCCCCAAAGTGTCAGTGGATGCATTGGAGTGATTACAACAGGCGGTGTTAGTTATTGCTGCCTAATTCTTTCTTCTGCCAAATTCAGCTTTCTTTCTTCTCCTCTCCTCTATTCCACAGTTGTCGATTCCACATATCCCCTGATAAACTTTCAACATGAGAATACCTTTACACTCAACTGAGTGCGA
The DNA here is from genome assembly GCF_000951035.1 of Colobus angolensis palliatus. Taxonomy (NCBI): domain Eukaryota; kingdom Metazoa; phylum Chordata; class Mammalia; order Primates; family Cercopithecidae; genus Colobus; species Colobus angolensis. Next base: position 4,492,820 of record NW_012113919.1, read on the forward strand.
ACCCAACCTTCAGCATTTTCCTTGTATATATTTGCCTCCTTGTGGGTAAAGGTGTTAACAATAATACTGCTACAGCATGCCAGGCACTAAGTCCTGGTACCAGTTATTTTAGGTTAACTTCCTTAGAAACACCCCAGAGTGTGAGAGAGACATTCTTGCTAAAGTGATTGAGAGAATGCTTTCCAGACACTGGAAGTACAGGGAGCAGGATAGAGTAGGGTAACAAAGTTAACCATGTATGTGCCCTTGGCTGGAGAATAAATTTAACCCCCTTCCTCTATAATATCTGAAGCACAAGTTCAACCACAAAGATGGCTCCAACTGAGGCAATTGAGCCTGTCATTTCATCAGTTAGTCAGTGACCACAAGCTACCATTTTGGGTAACGTGCTCCTATTCAGTCGTTCGCTCAAGAGACATAATCAGCTGTGAGCTTTTGGTAGCCATCACCCCCAGAAGCTCGCAGGTTGGTGTACATGTCTGGTGAATGGGTCTTGGGGAGAGCACCTCTAGCAATCACTGTGTCACACAAAGCAGTGATAGCAAGCATAATGTAAAAAAGATGTTCAAAATAGCACCTTCAGTGTAAAAAAAATCTTGACAGCAATTTAAGTGTAGGAACTAATTACATGTATAAATGCATAACATTTATATCAAATTTATTATAGATATAGATATTGCTATTTAAGAAATACATTAAAGTACATAATCACATAAAATGTTATGAGTAGATTCAAAAGTATATAATATTATTTAATGAAAAATGACATATCTTAGATACCAATATCTAACAAATGTATTAATTAAAATAATATATTAACAAATATTTTCAAAGCTGAACCAAAAGTAACTAAATTTCATCTGTCACATCTGAAACCAATTTTTTTTAAAAGATTGAAACTGAAGAAATAAAAATAGCAAGGAGATATAAAGAATTTTGTATTTTTGGAAGTCAAAATAATCAAATCAACATGGAAGCAACTCATATATGGGCATAACTGAGAGTCCAGTAATATAAAGTTTTTAATATGATTAATCACAGAAAATACAATACTTATCTGAGAACCATGTATGTGTACAAATGAATATATATAAATTATTTAAAAAACGTGTTTCTAAAGTTAACTCATAAATTCAGAATTTTTATTAAAACTCAATTAGTTCTTTGAGAAATCTCCAAACTGTTCTCCACATTGGCTGAGCTAAATTACATTACCAACAACAGTATATAAGTGTTCCCTTTTCTCTGTAGCATTGCTAGCATCTGGTGTTTTTTTGACTTTTTAATAACAGCAATTCTGACTGTTGTGGACAATATCTCATTGTAGTTTTCATTTGCATTTCTCTGATGATTAGTGATGATGAGCATTTTTCTTATATTTGTTGGCTATTTGTATATCTTCTTTTAATAAGTGTTCATGTCCTTTGTCCATTTTTTAATGGAGTTATTTTATTTGGTTAAATTATTTGAGCTCCTCATAGACTTTGGATATTAGATCTTTGTTGGATGTACAGTTTGCAAATATTTTCTACCATTCTGTAGATTGTCTGTTGACTGTATTGATGGTGTCTTTTCCTGTACAGAAGCTCTTTAGTTTAATTAAGTTCCACTTGTCAATTTTTATTAAAACAGAGCTACCATTTGACCCAGTAATCTCATTACTAGGTATATACCCAAAGAAATGTAAATTATTCTTTTATAAAGACATATGCATGAATATGTTCATTGCAGCACTACTCAAAATAGCAAAGACATGGAATCCTCTCAGGTGCCTACCAATGCTGGACTGGATTAAGAAACTGTAACGCATATACACCATGGAACACTAGACAGCCACAAAAAAGAAATCATGTTCTTTGCAGCAATGTGGATGAAGCTGGAGGTCATAATCTTAAGCATATCAATGGAATAACAGAAAACCAAAAATCAAATGTTCTCACTGTAAGTGGGAACTAAACATCGAGTGCACAGTGTCATAAACCAGGGAACAATTAACATTGCACAATATTTGAAGGGGGAAGAAGGGGAGCATGGGTTGAAAATGTAACCTATTGGTTACTATGTTAATCTGGCCTAGTTAAACTATGTAACAATCCTACACATGCACCACCTGTAGTTAAAATAAAAGCTGAAATTAAAGGAAAGAAATTGAGACCACTAAAATAAAAGCTGTTGGAACTAAAAAGTTAGATCTGAAAAAGGCAATATGGTAAACCATATAATCATATTATTATGTATTATTTGCATAGAATTATGATTGTCCATCGAAACAGAAAATAAGATAATCTACACAGAAATAAAAAATTAAATATTAATAATAAATTTTAATAATCACTGTAAAACATAACACTAAAAGGTAGAAAATATCTTTGGGAGATATATTTATGAACAATAAACAAAAACTATCTGTAATCTATAAAGATAACAATTCACACAAATCATTACAAGTTACATAAAATTTGGCTAAAACAGAAAAACTGTTCTAAGCACATGAGCTAATATTTCTCTTACAGAAAGAGTACATATAGCACATTAAATTGAATTAAAAAGTCTAAAGATAATTGGAAACCAAACAACACAAGAAGTTGGTAAAACTCTTAAGTTAATATATGCTTTTGCTTTTAAATGGAATTGAAAAATCTTGTACTCAGCTTAGTTGATCATTTGTTATTACCTTTCTGGAAAAAAATTTGAAATTTCAAATATATATATATAGTTTTTGAACATAAACACAATTTTGAAACATTTAAATTAACTTGATATATATACAATTTAAAACTTGCATTAGTATTTTATAAATATTACTTATTTTTAAAATGCATATTGAGTTTTAAAGTTGTCCGTTTTACAGTTATACTGAATAGTAAACATTGAAAATCATCCATAGTCCAATTGGAGAAAATTCAAACAGTGGATTATGTGATATAATTTCAATAGCATATGAAACAGCCATGAAAGTCATCCTTTTGAAAATATCTAATGCAATAGTAAAATACTCTATATTGTAATTTGTAGAAAAAATTACTTAAGAATAAAATCTACATTGTCTAAAAAGTTGCATGTATCATCAATTAAAAATGTCTATATGTATGCATATATGTGTATGAATGCATTCATCAGCAGTGATTATCATTGAATACAGGTGAACAAGTAATTATTTCTATGTGGTTCTTTTTCCTGTATTTTGCCAAATAATGACAGTATAAAAAAGAAATAGAATTCTCCAAATGGATGAATTAAAATAAAATTAATTAGTAAAACACCATTATGGTTACTTTTGTAAACATCGTCCTCATATCCTTCATAGACCTTATAAAAACCCATGTCTCCCATACAATATTTAAGGCCAACATCTTCCTCTGTGATTGAGGTACTATATCCACAAATATTATCATTTTTCTGTATTCATTTTTCCCTACTTTCTTGGTTGTAAACTTGTTGAAGTGCCGTCTACAGCAAAGAAAAAAAAAGTATTTTGCTTATCTTTTTTTTTTAATTCAAACGCTTCTACAATTATTACTCAACTACAATAGTTCCCTCTGTGTTTATCTGCATTTATTTGATATCTTTCCTTTAGGATATTTTATTTTTTATGTAATATCACCATCTCCTATTTTTACAACATCATTATTGGCTGTTTTTCCACACCTCTATTTCTAAAACTTATTAGCACATTTTGACTTCTCTCATATGTTTACATGTTCAAGATCTGTTTATTTTTAATAGAAGAAAAAAAGCAAAAATTAAATTATTCCACATCTTATGCAAAAATCGTATGTGCCTATATTCATCTTATGTAGTCAACTTATTCAAACAGTCGTTCATCTTACTGTACCTATATTTTTGTCACTCAATCTTCTCCTCACTGTAATTAGGACTCCACCAATCTTTCTACCACAAAAAGTTTGCTAAAATCACCAGTGGCTTATGAGACACTGAATTCTATAGCAATTCATACAGCTGATCACACTCTCCTTAAAACCATCCTGCTTGGCTCTTTGGTTTACATCTTATATCATTGGCCTCTTCTTGATCTTTTATGTTTCTTGTTTTGTTATCTTTTTTCGGTTACTTGAAATCTTCTCTATAGAATACAACTCTTTTTACCTCAATATTTTTCCCATAAGAACCATCATTTATGTCAGTAGATTTAATTTTCACTTTTATGAGATACGTCACATTCATACTTCTAGCCCAACACTGTCATCTGAGCTTCAAACTCATATGTCTATCTCTCTGTATGATATTTCCACTTGGAAGTCACAATTCACTTTAAAAACAACAAGTTCATAATAAAACTTGTACTTCCCTTCCCCTATTTGTATTCCTGCAGTGTTTCCCATCTTATTACATGACATGATCGTAATTATTTAAGCTTGAGAACCTAGGAGACAAATTCAACATTTTCCTGTTTCTGTCCATTTTTATTCAAGCCATCAACATTTATTGGTTATTCTCTAAGTTAAATATCCCTTGAATTTGTCCATTTTTCCTCTTTACTATCTAACTATTTCCAGCTACTGTCACTGTGTTTGAAATTTTGCGTCCACTCAACAAGATAATACAGCCTATCTCAGTATATACAAAGGTGACTCTAAGTATCTATCAAGTAGAGTCATCTTATCAAAATTCAGATCTGTGTATATTGCTCTTTATTTAATACATATTAATTATTTTATTTTATCAAAAAGCAGAATGTATTAAAATAGAAATTAGGATTAGACATTCTGACTTACCTGCCTGCCTCATTCAAACTTGCTTTCATATTGATCTTGGTATTCCAGAACTATTATATTTACTTTGTTTTATTCTGCATGTTCCTTTTAGCACAGGGCCTTTACACATGCTGTCTTCTCTCAGCCTATAATTCCTTTTTTGTTTGTTTGTTTTTAAGACAGAATCTCCTTCTATAGCCCAGGCTGGGGTGCAGTGGCACAAGCTTGGCTCACTGCAACCTCCACTTCCCAGGTTCAAGTGATTCTCCTGCCTCTGCCTCCTGAGTAGCTGGAATTACAGGCTTGTGTCACCACACAAGGGTAATTTTTGTATTTGTAGTAGAGATGGGATTTTGCCGTGTTGGCTGGGCTAGTCTCAAACTCCTGACCTCAGATGATCCTCCTGCCTTGGCCTCCCAAAGTACTGGGATTACAGTCTTGAGCCACCACACTAGGCATCAGCCTAGAATTCTTATACCCA
>NW_012113919.1:4498260-4499404 GCF_000951035.1 Colobus angolensis palliatus
TGTAGTGTAAAGTGTATTCTAGAACAAAACTGTCAGACTTTCCTCTTTGTTTTAAACAATAATTTGTTAATCTTAGGCACAACTCATGTCAACTCTATTGAAAATTTGGGGGCATAGATATGAGAGCTCTATACTTATAATTACATTCCTAGATAAAAGAGTAACTGATATAGATTTTTCCAGAAATAGAGCTCCTTCATCTAACCACACACTCAGTATTGATTTAATAGCAGAAACTGTTATTTCCACATTAACTTTTAGCTAGTGGTTCATTCCTGAAATGTTTTCAGAATAAGATTTGTCTTTCCAATATTAATAGTAAATATAAGAAAATAGGAATATAGAAAGGTCAAAAGGAGCTCCATAATTGATTGTATTACTGCTCAGTTAAAAACACCTAAAGACATTAGTCAGTAGCATCAACCCCAGAATAAATTAGTGAATTAACAAGGACTATTCAGGGAATTTCATGAAATGATACTAAAATACTTGGGAAGTTTTAATGATTAAAATTTCCCCAAGGAAACCTGTGCTGAACATTCATTAAAAAAGAGATGTAAAAACATCTCTTACACATTTTATACTTCCTCCCAGGTATTCAAATGGGAATAATCACATTTCTAAAAATGCATGTAATGGTACCTACATGAGGAGTTGTAGGAGTCATGCATGAAAAGATTTAAAAAGGTGACATATCAAGGTTCCTTCAAAAAACAACCCCCTTTTGAATTAAAGTACATGTCACCTTATATTTTAGTATTATTCAAATAGAATATTTAATGAGTACATATGCTCTAGACATTTTCTTAGATCCTATATTCTTTAATTTTTATAATAATCCTCCTTTACCATAGTCATAATTCATGAAAAGGAAACTGAGGCTCAGTTTTCACTGGTTGAAAGTAAGAGACAGTTGAACCCTCGTGTTGCCGTTCATGCGAGTCCCTATTTAAGGAACAAGTGATTATGCCTTAAATAGATTAATCCAATGTAATGTAAGGAGTTCAGTTGTATGTTTGGGATTTTTAGTTAGCTAACGTTGAGCTAACCACTAGCTCAGTGGTGTGGAATGCATGTGTAAGTTTTAATAGCTAAATTGGTACTGAGCCAAGGTAAAATTAATTGACTCCGAACACTAGTTATG
>NW_012113919.1:4499949-4504907 GCF_000951035.1 Colobus angolensis palliatus
ATAGTCATAATTCATGAAAAGGAAACTGAGGCTCAGTGGTGTTGAATGCATGTGTAAGTTTTAATAGCTAAATTGGTACTGAGCCAAGGTAAAATTAATTGACTCCGAACACTAGTTATGTTTCATTTTGCTCTATGATCCCTGGAATGCAGAGGTATTTCTTCTACTTTGAGAAAAGATGAACTGTTAATACTCAGATGATTGTATCTGTGTGCCACACTGGGCATAATGACTAATAAAACTGCTTACATTTTAAATTACTCTCTGTCAGAAAGTTACCATTTAACCTGAGAAGAACACACTCATTTACATTCCAAGGGCAGTTTGAGATTTGAATTAAACATAAGTGTACACAAGAAAGGCATCCCATGGCGTTTTCCAGGAAGTCAGCTTCTAAGCACTTATTAACTCATATATTTCCTAGGCAGATAAATGGTAAACTAAAATGCATTGTGCAGTCAATGGAAGGCTCCTGAACCGAGAGCTAGGACGTCTACACCCTAGACTTAGTTACTGCACTAACTTACTCTATGCCCTTGGATCAGTTGTCATTTCATATTTCTTGGCCATATTCAAAAGCCTTTCACAATGAGGGGAGCAACCAGAGCATTTATGGGGTTGTTTTGAGCGGTAAAACAGATTAGAAAGAATAAAATAGTTATAGAACTCTCCCCACAAAGATCACAATCCTTTTAGATTCCAATCTCAGTTAGCCAACCTACTTGGTCAGTCCTCAAGCCAGAAGACATTTTAATTGCTTTCCTTTTGTGTATATCCTATGGAAGATGGAGACATTAACAGAGAAGGATTTTCTGTGCAACATGGATCTCAGGGGACATGGAGTCACTCAGGCTCTTTTTATCACATGGACAAACTGTGGATTGCACATCCTAAAAGGCTTTCTATTGCCCCGCTACTTGACATATTTCATAAAAGATGTAAGAAGATGGTAGATTTTGTAGCATTTAAATGACCTGTTGTACAGTATATGGGGCATTCTCAACTTGGGTGCCAGCTGCTCGGAAAGCTGCGTGCAACCCTGGTAAAGGAGCTGGTGAGTAGAGATCTGTGTTAGTGCCTATTTCCCCATAATAAACTGCAGCAACTGAGGGAGTTTCTTGGAAGTGAGTTTGTGGCCCTTTACTTCCTAACTTCATGTGTTTAAAGTTGCAAAAAGTTCTTTATTTTTCACTTCCAAAATATGGCCTGAATTTGATCCAATCTATCATATCTACAACTATCACGTTAAAGCCTACATGATTGTTCTATTTTTTCATAAGGCCAAAAGATTGATGCCAACTCATCCTGTCAGACTTAGATAGCCAGATTTCTCACTGCATTGCTAAGTTCACATTTCATTAACATCCTCTTTCACCATTCTGAAATAGCCACATTAATCCCTTTGTTCCCTAAGATATTTCCACCTAAATTTATACCTCTATTATTTATTGTTATTATTATTATTATTTTTTTTTTGAGATGGAGTCTTGCTCTGTCACCCAGGCTGGAGTCCAATGGAGTGACCTCAGCTCAATGCAAACTTTGCCTCCCGGGTATAAGTGATTCTCCTGCCTCAGCCTCCCGAGTAGCTGAGACTACAGGCATGTGCTACCACGCACAGATCATTTTTGTATTTTTAGTAGAGATGGAGTTTCACCATGTTGGCTAGGCGGGTCTAGAAGTCCTGACCTCAAGTGATCCACCTGCCTTGGCCTCCCAAATTCTGGGATTACAGGTGTGAGCCACAGCGCATGGCCTATAAATTTTCTCCTATCATCATTCATGTCTCAGCTCTAAGAAAATTCTTTTCTGCATAGTTGTGTAAGATTTCTCAATTGTCTGCCCTTCCCTAATTATCACAATGTTTTACCTTATTAATTTTACTAATCATTATCATATTATTACTTAATATTAATATTTTTATTTCCACTAGGCTATATATTCCCCAAGAGAGCGTAAGACTGTGTCTTGTTTGATCATAAATTCCAAATAAATGCAATAAATAATAGATTTTATGATAGAGTGACTAAGATGTAGAGAGTTGGAAGTACGAATGAGAAGAGTAATAGAGAGGTAGCAAAGTAGGTCTAGAGATACCTGTGACACTTGGGATAATTGAGTTTTTCTTGATTAATGTTCATATTCATGTGTAATGGATGTGTGACATATATTTTATGATCTCTATAGTCTCTTCATATTCTAATCATATATCTTCATGTGTATCCACATGTCATTAATATACAAGAAAAAAAATCCTCATTGAGATTAAATTTATGAGAAAGTATAAAACACAGAAGGCTAATCTTGTTCATTTTTATGTCTTACTCACCAAAGGTGAAACATTCACATTCCTCAAAAGTGGTACAATTGCTTCTATTTTTAGATAAAAATATTCAAACGTATGCTTGCTTTTGTTTATTAGGAAAACTTTTAGATAAGAAATAGTCTGGTTTGCTGCGTTTTACACATCACAGTAGTTTATTCGCTGATCCAAGTTGATTTAGACTTTTTGTAACCTTATTTGTTGCTGTAAAATAAAATATTGGAACTTGGCTTGTGAGTAACAGAAATTCTTTAGAATTGCTCCCTTAAGAGAATGAGTTCTCAATAGAATGTTGTTTTGAAAAGATGAATAGTATCGAGGGAAGATAGAAATCTTTATTGAGATATATTTTTTTGTTGTTGCTGTATTATAGTGCTGTGTGTTTTGTTTTGTTTAATTTTTCCCCAAGCGTTATTTGGAGTATTGGTCCAAAACTATCCTAAAACTTAGTTGAAATAAAGGCAGAAAGAATAGCAAACTAATGATGATAAAGTTCCAAAGAAAGAAAGGAAAAGTAGTCAAAGGGGAAATGTTACTAAAATTGATAAAATAAAAGAAAATAAATGGATGAAATAATGTCACTTTAAGACATCAGAATAAAATGAAAGAGAGATAGGTTTCAATTTAATGACTGCTTTGTGGCTTGTATGAAATACATTGATTTTCTGAGTCTAACTTTTAATAAAAATCATCTCTATTTCAAGATAAAGCTAAAATTTGAGTTAATAAAACTTTACATGATAAAGAGTTTATAAAATGTTTTCCATTTAGCCAGCCATAAAAAATTTAAAAAAATATTTTCCAGGTCTGGAATAACATTATGAGTTACATTTGTTACCATTGTTTAGAATTAGATTAAACTTTATAAATCAAAATATATTACTGAATAAGTGTGTGCTTGTCTATAATTAAATATTTTTGATTCATACTTAAAATATTTTGTCACTCTAAAGATATCAGTATTAAATTAAGAAGAAAATACATTTTTAATTCACTTTGCTTTAAAAGAAACTGTATTGGTTGGTAAAATTGTACAGCCCATGGTTTCAGAAAACCGTATAGGAGACATCAACATTTAAAGTATTGTGCATGATAATCTGTGAAAAGTATGATTAACTATTTATTTGTTGAAGAATAACATGTTTTCTTGACCAATATTCACGTTTTCACTACGAAACACGTTTTCTTGTACAGTTTCCATATATCACAAGGTCTTGCCTATAAAACTCATCAGCTTTATCAACATGCAATTTCTTTTTTTTCTAAAATTTAAACCTTGTATTTCAATTTTTAATCATCATAAAGAATTATTGTACTTATAATAAGGTAATGTTTTGTATCAAAAGTAGACAGTTATTAATTAAATTGAACGAGCTTAGGTTTTATGAACCTTATAGAATTTTATTTTAACATTAATGAAAACCTAATTGGAATCTAGCAGGTTATCTGATAATCTTATATTTTATAAAACTGATGCTTATAATAATGACATTTATAAACTAAAGATAGAATGAAAATTTTTAAAACGCCTTACTAAACGCCAACTGATTATGAAATATTTAATATACAAAAGCCATAAAACATTTATAAAATGAAAACATATGCACAACACCAGATTTACGTTCCAAAATATACCACCTTTATTGTTAAATCCTCTGATTTCATTACTTTCCTAATCCTATCCTCTGCCCTTCCTATTTAGGGATAAATTTTTTCTCATGTCACTTTTATGTTTTAATAAAAATCACAGGTATCCACAGAAATTGTGTTTTTGCTTTTGCATGTCTTTAGATATTTACTGATAGTATAATCTTTCTTTTAATTTTGTACCATATTATGTCCTGAGTCCATGAACTGAATAGGAAACAGAGTGTGATGTTTAATAAGAATGAAGGTAAGAAATGTTCCTGTCTCATTCCCAACTGAGGGAATATTTTTAATATTGCACAATTAAATATTACTAGTTGTATTTGTTCGCTTTTAGTAGAGACTTTGATATATGCCCTTTTCAAATATAAAGTTGTTCTTTTACATCTATCATTGTATAATGGTTTCTTTTTAAATAACTCAAAGGTAAAAGTTATAGACATAGAGGTTCTAAAAAGTTTTGCTTGATATATCTATACTTTTAAAATGCATGTATGATTTAGATTTTCCACTTATTCCCGTGCTAATTTTGGTGTGTTATCCTAAAAAGTTGGCATTGAATGATTTTTTCCAAATTTATATAAATAAAATTACATTTAATTTTTCTTATTGTATTTTTAATGTTTGTCATATCTGAAATAATATTCCCTGTTCCATTATCATGTTAATTTGTACCTTCTCCCTTTTTAAATTACTTAAATTTGGTCATTTCTTGTTATCTGTATTAATCCTTTTTTAAAAAACTGTTACATTGTTGCTTTCTGAAATTTCTCAAATTATCTTCTTTCCGTTTCACTTTTTAAAAAATGTTTTATTCTTATTATTTGCTTATTTCTTTTTCTGTATCTGGTTTTCTTTTTAAGTTCTGAACATGGAATGCTAGTTTTTATCTTCTGAAATATTCAAACATTTGTATTAAAAGATATATTGTTTAATTTCAAACTAATATAGCTGCATTTTGTCTTTTTGATATGCTTCATCAGTATCA
>NW_012113919.1:4510672-4512112 GCF_000951035.1 Colobus angolensis palliatus
TTGCCCATGCTGGATTACAGTGATACCATAATGACTTACTGCAGCCTTGGGCTCCTGAGCTCTAGCTATCCTTCTGCCTGAGCTTCCTGAGTAGCTACAGTGACAGGTATGCACCATCATGCCTTCTAATTTTTTGTAGAGACTGCAGTCTCTCTATGTTGTTCAGCCTTGTCTTGAGCTACTGACCTCAAGCAATCCTCTCTCCTCAGCCTCCCAAATGTTGGGATGATAGCAATGAGCCACTGCATTCAGCTTGCTACCTTCTTATTAATTAAATATTTAGGTTTCTTTTTCTATATATATAATCTGGATACAAGTCTTTTTTATAGATTTTACGTTCAGGTCTATGACCTATTGTCAGTACTTTTTTACATAGTGTGAAATATAGATTAAAGTTTATTTTTTGCTCATAATATTGAGTAACTCCAGCTTGATCTGTTGAAAAAATCCTCTGAATTGTCCTTTGAACTGTATTTGTAGCTTTCTCAAAATTAAGTTTAAAAATATATATGTTTTGTTAGATACAATATGGAATTCAAAGATCACTTTAAAAATGAAGTATTTATGAAATGAAAATTCTTTACATGATATAATTAACTGCAATGAGCATTCATGTAAGCATAAAACATTCTTGTATATATAATTACGTAAAATTTTAAAAATGGATATAAAAACATGTGTATATATAATTATAAAGGGTCTGAGAGGACATATGAAACTCTTTTCGCATTGATTACCTTTGGTATAAATAATCTCAGAAAAGCAAAATTGGGCATAATAGTTTATATTTGACTTGCTAAAAATATGATACTTGAAAATATATATTTTTGAAAAAATACTGTAGAAATAGAATTGATTTACAACTGAATTAGAAAAAGAGCATTCATATCACTAGTGATGGCTACTTCTCTGTTTTTTTTTTTTTTTTTTTGACTCTTGATCAACATAAGGAACGAAATGCATCATGCTCTGTTCAGGGTTTAAGACTCTCCTGGTAACCCATCTCCACCTGTGTTTTACTTGTATTTTGCAACTTGTCTAAGTAGTTTCACAAGCCTGTCTTTATTACCTATCTAAAGGGAATAATGAGCATCCCTACTGAGAGTTTCTCTGAACTCTTCTGAAGCCTCGATTCCTTGCACAGGTTTTGCCCATTCAAATAGACTCAGTCTGGTCATTTGTGAGCCAAAACGGCCTTGAATAATTTGGCTGGGATATAACTGAGACTCAATCTAGGGCTGCATTCTCATCTTCTAAATGCACTGTATGCTTTACCTTTAAATAATGGAGTCTGCTAAGTTCTTTCCAATACCCAAATGGGGGAAAAAACACAACTATATTGATATTTTTTTTTCTGCAACACTTCACATTTTACAATTTTCACTTCTAAAAAGTATTTCTTTTTTCTTTATAACTATTATTTGGTTTACAATATGAAGA
>NW_012113919.1:4512162-4512644 GCF_000951035.1 Colobus angolensis palliatus
GAAACTATCATCACAATCAGCATAATGAATATACTCTTTATCTTATAAAGTCTCTTTGTCCCTCCTCCCCATTGGAATCCCTCCTCACATATACCGTTCTCCTGTCACCAGGCAATCGGTGATACACTTTCTTCTAAGAATAAAATTATATAAAATGAACTCTTGTACAAGCTTATTTCATTCACGAACATAATTACTTTGAGATCCATTCATGGTATTGTACATATGATAGTGCATTTGTTTTATCCAGAGGTAGTAGATCATTGTATGAATCTATCACGATTTTTCTTTTTTTTTTTAATTTGTTGTTTCCAGTTTGAGTCTATTACAAATAAGGCTGCTATGGGCATTCATGTTCAAATCATTTATTAGGCATACGCCTTTTTTTTTTTTTTTTTTTTTTGCATCAATGATGAGGAATAGAGTGCCTAGATCTTATACCAGGTGAGTAACATTTTAACAAACTGCAAAACTGTTTTCCA
>NW_012113919.1:4518529-4544125 GCF_000951035.1 Colobus angolensis palliatus
TTTTTTTTTCTGCAACACTTCACATTTTACAATTTTCACTTCTAAAAAGTATTTCTTTTTTCTTTATAACTATTATTTGGTTTACAATATGAAGAGTATTTTAAGAAACTGTACAAGTTTTCCTGGCAAAAGGGAAGTGAAAATCTGTTTGTTTTGGATGACCTGGTGTACTTTAATCAAGCACAACTAAGCACATCACAAAGTACTAAAAAACATAAAGAAGAAAAACACTTTTGAAAATAGTCATAGAATGACACACCATCTACAGGGAAACAATTTGTATGACTGCTGAATTATATCAGAATTGTGTGGCCCTAGATAGTGATAGAGCATCATTAAGATCCTGAAAGACAAAAAATATCAAACTAGAATTCCATATACAGTGAAAATACACTATGCCACCCCATTATAAACACATACTTTCAGTTTTTCAAAAAAAATTCTAAAGGGCTGTGTAGGCATGGAGGAAACAGAATTCTGTCAATGTGGCTGATAATTATGTGTCACCAACTACTAGTTTCTTTCCTAATGTCATTATCCTTTTTTTCTTCACTAACATAATCTGACTTTAGGTAGATATTAAAAAAAACCACATTTTGCTACCTCACTAGAGGTGATCTTATGTGGCACAGTTGTTAGCAAGAAGATATAAGGAGAGATCAGTGAATTAGACTTCTCAAGAATTAGTTGGTACATACCCTTCTACCCTTTTGCTCTTTGCTTCACCTATTTTTTCCTTGCTATAAAGGAAAGTTCATTCGTTAAATCTGGAGAAACTGAATGTGACCATTAGAGAAAAATTCAGGTAAGTGAAGAGATATTTGTTCCGAAATCCCTAAACTCTAAATCAAGGTCTATAACTACCTACTCTACCTCTGATTTCTCATTACATAGAAATGCACTTCTCTGTTTAGGGTACTGTTACTTGGATTTTCTGTTACAGTTGGCAAAATTACTTATTGATAGCTAAATATATTAATTTTAAAATGCATTACAAGTTATTGAAATGCTGGGATACCAATAAACAAGCAAACAAATACATGAAGGAATGAAGAAATGCATGAAGAAATAGACAGATGAGTGTGTCAATAGATTTGATTTCATACAAACTCACAAAATGGCAAACATAATTTCTCTCTCTCTCTCTGTATTTATTTATTTATTTATATATTTATTTATTTATTTTTTGAGATGGAGTCTCACTCTGTCGCCCAGGCTGGAGTGCAGTGGTGAGACCTCTGCTCACTGAAACCTCTGCCTCCCGGGTTCAAACAATTCTCCTGCCTCAGCCTCCCGAGTAGCTGGGACTACAGGGGCCCACCACCATGCCTGGCTAATTTTTTATATTGTTAGTAGAGATGCAGTTTCACTGTGTTAGCCAGGATGGTCCCGATCCCTTGACCTCGTGATCCGCCCGCCTCGGCCTCCCAAAGTGCTGGGATTACAGGCATAAGCCACTGTGCCCAGACTGGCAAAAGTAATTCCTAAGAGCTAGCGATCAAGAGCAAAATTAGCTTAACCATTTTTTCTAAGAGATGTGTACAGGATTTGGCAGGCAAGGGTGTTGTGTCTTGTTAAATGTGAAAAGATTGTAAAGATATAAGAGTAAATAACCAAGTATTAGAAGTTTTGACATCTGAGGGAGCTATAACCTTGGTAGCTCATGATGCCAATGAATAGGATTCACACATAAAACTAAGAATCTCGAGAAATCTTTGTATATAAAATTATGAGAACAAAAGGGGAAACATGTCATTTCTGGAATTAGAGTTTAAAAACAACAACAGCAAAACAAGAATCTTATCTGGAATGAAATACATTATTCCTGAAGTTCCCTCAGAGAAGGCCCAGAAGTACTAAACTCATTGCTAAGAGCTCCTAGTGATGCCACATATAGATATTTAAATAAAACAAACCATTCAAGAGACATTTAGCAGATTAGACTTGGCAGATAAAAATATAGACCTGATAAAATTATTTATAATGCAGTCCTGAGAGGTACAGAAATCACACACAAACATACACAAATGGTAGAAGGTAAAGAGCATGAAAAAGTTCAGTTTATATCTAATCTGACTTCCAAAGCATATGTACTGAAGTATGTGTGACAGGTGATATTCAAATAGATGAAAATAAATAAAAATTTCCCAGAATTTTGAAAAACAACATAAATAAAAAGTTACCAATATTTACTTTACATTGTCATTGAGAAGGCTAAAAACTGCACATTGAGATACTTTAAAACTTGACATTAATGACGCATAAAGTAAAATAAGGATTGGTTAGAGAGTTGGTGAGATGATGATCAAAGCATACAAGATTTCCATTAGAGAGGAGAAATAAATTCAGATCTGCTGTACAACATGATGACTATAGTTAACAATAGATTGTATTGTTAAAAATATGCAAAAAGAAAAAAAGAAAATGTTAACCTTGCAAATACAGAGATTTTTCTGTAACAACCTACAATTTTTTGCATGTTGAAGAAAGTATTTTACTTTGTTGTACTGTAATATTAATTGCTTTTGATTGTTTTAAAGCAACAGAATGTTATCTTAGTCAATTTCAAAGTTTTTCTAACTTTGAGAATAGAAAAGCTGATTCAATTTAGATTTTCCTTATGTCAAAACTGCATTTTCAAAATATAAGGCTAGATAAATGATTCTAAACTTTGTTCCATCATAGCACATGCAGAGACGATATTTGCTAACAATTTGCTAACAAAATGTGATAAATGAAAGAAAGTGCTCCTAGCCAGAGGTGACCATCCCGGGCCCTACCCAGTTGTCCTGAAGCCCAAGGGGATTAATATCTGAGCATGAGTTCTCTATAAATATTCATTTATTGCAGACTGGTGTCACACAGCATCCTTGCATTAAAGCTCTGACTTAAAAATAGAAATAAAACATATAGCTTCGAAGCTAGTTGGGTAGAGAAATAATTGAAGAAATACTCAACAGTCCCTAAAGAAGTAGAAAAATGGGTGGGGGCAGGAAGGAGTGACAGAAAGCATAGAAAAACTGTGCTAAACAGTTATTGAAAAGTCAAAATATTTTAAGATGGATGAGCATCACAAGGATAAACAGTCTACTATATAAGATTTAGAGGGAAAAGTCAATATCACGATAAAAGTATAAAAATTACAAAAATACTGTTGTTTCAATATATATGAAAGGAACATTGTACATTTACAAGAGGAAAAAAATAACCTATACAATATTATGTGGGACAATTTTAGCACATTTTTCTCAGCATTTTATATCAGCTTGGATTAAATTTAGAAAGAAAATAGAGCTCTAGAAAACATATTTGACAACCATGAACATGTATATTGATTTAATCATTATATATGTGGGTATTTATATATATATGATTGTATTTTTGAGGATATATGATAAAGTATTCAGTATACACAATATGGAATACATTATTTTGAGAATTTGTGTATATATGTATATACACACAAAAACCACACATATAAGCATTCATAAACATTAAAATTTTCATAAATGGCTATATTAAATGCAAAGCAAAACTCAAATTTACAAAAAGTTGATATCATGGAAAAATTATCTGGAAACAAGGAAAATACATCAATTTACTTACAGAAATTTAACTCCATTTAACCTAAATGCCATGTGCTTATCAAAGCATTATAAAGGCTTTTAGCTCATCATCACCGGTCTTTAGAGAAAGGCAAATCAAAACCACAATGAGATACCATCTCACGCCAGTTAGAATGGCGATCATTAAAAAGTCAGGAAACAACAGATGCTGGAGAGGATGTGGAGAAATAGGAACACTTTTACACTGCTGATGGGAGTGTAACTTAGTTCAACCATTGTGGAAGACAGTGTGCCAATTCTTCAAGGATCTAGAACCAGAGATACCATTTGACCCAGCAACCCCATTACTGGGTATATACCCAAAGGATTACAGATCATTCTACTGTAAAGACAAATGCACATGTGTCTTTGTTACAGCACTGTTCACAATAGCCAAGACTTGGAACCAACCCAAATGCCCACCAATGATAGACCAGATAAAGAAAATGTGGCACAAATACACCATGGAATACTATGCACCCATAAAAAAGGATGAGTTCGTGTCCTTTTCAGGGACATGGATGAAGCTAGAAACCATCCTTCCTAGCAAACTAACACAGGAACAGAAAACCAAACACTGCATGTTCTCACTCATAAGTGGGAATTCAACAACGAGAGCACATGGACACAGGGAGAGGAACATCACACATTGGGGCCTGTCAGTGGTGGGGGGCTAGGGAAGGGATAGCATTAGGAGGAATACCTAATGTAGATGACAGATTGATGAGTGGAGCAAACCACCACGGCATGTGTATACCTGTGAAACAAACCTGCACATTCTGCACATGTATCTCAGAACTTAAAGTATAATTTGAAAAAAGCTTTTCTAAATTATTAATATATCATGGTGATATTAGCTAAATTTGTACATCATTATAACTGAATGACCATGGAAAATACTGCACATTGCCACTAACAAAATATTTTAATAATAATTTCCTCAAATTCATATATGAGAAATGTATCTATGCCTGTGTATTCTCTCTGTTCTCTTTTTTTTTTTTTTTTTTTTTTTGAGGTGGAGTGTCACTCTTGTCTCCAAGGCTAGAGTGCGGTGGCATGATCTCAGCTCACTGCCAACCCCCATCACCCAGCATCAAGAGATTTTCATACCTCAGCCTCCCGAGTAGCTGGGACTATAGGAATGCACCACCACGTCCAACTAATTTTTTTGTACTTTTAGTAGAGATGTGGTTTCACCACATTGGCTAGGCTGTTCTTGAAATTCTGACCTCAGGTGATCCACCCTCCTTGGTCTCCCAAAGTGCTGGGATTACAGGCATGAGCCACTATGCCAGGCCATGTTCTCTCTTCTAACAGCACCAGTAATACTGGATTCAAGACGTATCCTCATCCAGTGTAATCTCATCATAATTGATCACATCAGCAAACATGCTGTCCTGTTTCCCTACAATATCACAGTCTGAATTTCAAAGTGCACATAAATTTGGGTGGGGGGGGATACTACCCAATTTATTGTATATGGCTTAAGAAAACAATAGACAATGCACCTGAATTGTACTAAACCAAACACCTTCATGGGACAGTTTTACCAACCATATAAGGAACAGGTGTTTTCTATTTATAGAAAGTGGTCAAGAGACCAGAACAGAAATTTTACTGCCTTGCATGAGACTAGTGAGACATTTCTACAAAACCCGAAGAAGAACACTACCGCAATGGAAAAGACTGAACCAATTTCAATTAGAAACCTAGTCCCTCATTATTTTTTAAATATTAAGAGAGTGATATCAACAATGCATTAAGCACCTGCACATTACGGAGGGGAGATTACATATATAAATGAACGCATTAACAAATTAAAGGAGATTAATTATATACTTGTCTTAATTGAAGCAATAAAAAAGCTAAATTGATTTTTAAAAATCACCACCTACTCGTAATAAATTATACTTAGCAAACCAACAAAAGAGGAGTGATTTCTCAATGTGATGCTGGGTATTTAGCAGAAGAAAGAAGCTCTAAATTGAGGGCAGATATCTAGGAAGAGTCAATTTATCATCTTTTAATTTTAAAGAGACACTTAAGGCAGTGTTTACATGTCTTCTGTCTAGTAAATAAAGATGTGTAATTTGTATCATGGTAGGTAATCAATGTAAGTTTACATTTAGTAAGTTACCCGTTAAAACAGTGTTATCCTATGTTTGAGTAAAGTAAGTTCTTCTAAAAAACATTCTTGCAAACACGTTGATTACAGCAAATTTTAAATTAATCACTGAAGTCATTTTATCCTTGCTGGTAGTGGTTGTTTCCCATGGGAGCTGTCCACATATTTTTTTGTATCCACTTACGGAATAGCACAGGGGGTTTTTGTTTGTTTGTTTTGTTTTGTTTGTTTGTTTGTTTATTCCTGGACACAAATGTCTTATATGCAATTTGATAACAACAGGTTCTAAAAAATCAGGAAATTTACCTTAAGAAATTCATCTCACTTGCAGTTACTCTTCTATAATCATCTTCTTACCTGCTCCTTTACTTTTGAGACCAAGAAAAATGATCAGTCTTAACTTTTTATAGTCACACTATTGGGAAAACAATTTTTATCCTCCAAAGTTTGGCATCAACTACAAAAGAGATGTGTGATCTATGTTTTCTTTTCATTTTAACAAATACCAAATTAGAATATTTGGTTTTGTAATAATAGTTTTTAAATTCCATATCCTCATTCCAGTGTTTCCTTTGAAACAATTTGCTTCGTAATAGAATATTTTGAGTAAAAAGCTTATCCTGATCATCTCAATCTTATTTCTGAATACACATAATATTTACCTAAGTAAATAGTTTTGATTTTCAATAGTATTGTAGTCTACATAGCATTTAATCACAAGTTCCACCACATATATACTATACACCACGCTGCTTAGATTTTTAATTTCTCTTACAATTTATTAGACTAAAGACATAACCTTATTCTCTAATGTCATGTGATATTGCCCTTATCTTTCTAACAAAACTAGTAAAGTCTCAGATCATTTCTGAATAATCAGAAGTGTATGTTGAATGTTTTTTACTAGAATGCACTGTCTTATTATGCAATTGAGTAATATCAAGAGACAAATGAAGTATTAATAATCACATTTCTATTTTAATTGTGTCCTGAAAATTAAACTTGTTAATACTAAATTCCTTTAAATTGTTCACCTTTCCTTTCTATTCCTTGTGTGAACAGACCACACAACCCATGTATTAGGGGTGCTTGTACTTTCAGAAAGAGCCATAAGCTCCAAAAGCTACACAATCCACTGGTAACCATGGACAAATACATAATAGAGAGAAGTCCCTTTATGAGTTGTACTTTCTTCACTGGAATCCATCAACTTGGGTTAGAACAGCCAAGAGGGTTGAGGTTTTACTATCTTTAAAGTGGCTTTGTGATGGAAATATCACTATAGCTAACTAAGATAAGAAAATACCTCTCCTCTTATCTGTGGTAAAGATGAGCATGTTAGCCCTTATCAATTCCACTAGGCACAAAGAAAATCAGCATGTACTAGTTAGTAGCATAAGACAGAGAATTAGACAGCAAGCTTATACCACAAGGCTGGCTCACTAAAATGCCCTACTTAAATCTGATCAACTATATGAAGGTCTTGAACAAAATAATATAAAATATTATTTACAGCATTATAAGATACTGGTTGTTTGATACATTGCTTATGGCATTTCAGGGATGGAACATCTTCAAAAATCCAACTTTTAGAATATGTGGAGTGCTTAATCTGTTTAGAAAAATTGAAAACAAAACAAACAAAAATGGGTAATAATTTTGAACATGGAAAGAAAAACCATCTCTAACACTTAGGATATAACTAAGACAGAAATTGTGGTTCATAATGACCACAAAAGTAACAGTAAGTATATTAAAATAAATAAATTACTAGATAATCTTTAAATCAAACAATAATCAAAAATATTTTTTCCAACCTCTCTAGACCATATTAGAAACTTGGCTTGTTCAGAAGCTGTTTTCAGAGAAAAAAAAATTTAATTTCAAATGTCTTTAATATTGAAGAAAATGGTTATTCTCAGATAATTGAAAGATTAAAAAGGAAATTTATAGCTATGAAGAGAAAATTAACTCTAAAAATGGCATTAATTAACATGACTAAATAATAATAATAAATGAGAAAGAATTAATAAATCCAAAAGATAGTTCTTAAAAAATTAAATAACAATTCGTAAACCCCAAAAAGAGAGGAGAAAGAGGAAAGACAGACCACAGGTATACATAAACGTCATGAATTTGTTTTAATTTTAGCTTACAAAAATAAGTGAAAACTTGCAAAGTTTGTCTTTCTGACAAAAAACACATGATTGTCTCAATAGATGCAGAAAAGGCTTTCAATAAAATTCAACATCCATTCAGGTTAAATCTCTTAATAAACTAGGTAACAAATGAAATTACTTCAAAATAATCAAGAGTCGTTTATGACAAACCAACAGCCAACATCATAGTGAATGGGCAAAAACTGGAAACATTCCCCTTAAAAACTGACACAATACAAAGATGCCCTCTCTTACCACTCCTGTTCAAAATAGTGTTGGAAGTGTTGGTCAGGCCAACTGCGCAACAGAAATAAGTAAAGTCATCCAAAAAGGAAGAGACGAAGTCACCCTATCCCTGTTTGAAGATGATATGACCCTATATGTAGACTTAAGAATTTTAAAAGTGAAATCAGTATTTGAGGGTTTCACAGTCTAGTTTTATTTAAAGAACGGATCTCCTCAAAGAATTTTCAATCAATTTTAGGGCACAGAAAAAGCAACAATGTATTTTAAATAGCCAGTATGTCTTTAATACCAACACCAGATGAAATTACCATAAAAGAGAAAATTATAGATATATGATCTTACTTATGCATATAGATGCAAATATGTAAATAAAGCAGTGTTTAGAATAGATAGTATATTAAGAGAAAGATATTCTATATGATTTTATAGTCATTTTTCAAAATTTAAGGGGTTTTTAGTTTTAAAACATGTATTAAAACAATTTTGAAAAATGATGGTTTTAAAAATAAATGTCCATATATGGTGATAATTTTTAATTTAAAAATCTAAGTAATATAGAGATAAGGATCAGGAGATCCACTTAAATAGGATGTAAATTATTTCCAGAACTTCAGAGTAGATATTAATCTAAATAGTGTAAAACTGAAATATGCTTTTAAAATATATAGTTCCTGTAGGGAAAATCTTGAGTTTTCTAACAGACAATTAAATTGTCTGTTATTTATGCATTTTTTATTTCTTTCTTTTCAAAATTTTCCTTTTAATACGTTAATTATTTTATTGTTTTTCTAGTCTCAATGCTCTGAATGTGTCATCTAATATACTTTTAAAGAGAAATGGTGTAAGCATGTTTCTTGTTTCTTTGTAGATTTAAAAGGAAAATTTCACTGTTTACTGTTAATTTATAATGAGAAAACGAATCTCTCATATAATAATAATATAATATTGATAGCATGTATTGAATTGAGGTGGTAATTGGTGTCTGCTACAATGTTTTTCAAAAGTTCACCTTTTTAGTTTATAAAGTATATTTTACGAGAAGAATTTTAAAGTGTTGCTCTTCCACAAACTTTGCCTGAAACAGAGTAATTTGATGGATACATATATTTATTTTCTATCTTAGACTCTATATCTTAATATTTTGCTTGTCTCTTTCTTGATTGCCTCTTTTAAAATTTTTTCCATGTGTAAATTATTATGCACCATTAGAGACTCTACTCCACCTCTACAATCTTAACTCTCTCTGTCTCTCTCTCTCTCTGTCTCTCTGTGTGTGTGTGTCTCTCTCTCTCTCTCTCTCTCTCTTTCTCTCTGTCTCTCTGTCTCTCTCTCTGGATATTTCTACAAATGCAAGGCTTTTCCTGGCCATTTTGCCAGCTGGGAACTCTGGACAACAATGCTCCCCGCTTGCTCAGCCACAGTCTCTACCGCAGGAGACGGCCTGTTCACTTGGCTTGCTGGGGCCACACCTGACTTGTGCACTGGCTCGGCCTGTGACTGAGCCGGGCATGCCCCAACCCACTTGTGTTAGCTCATACCTGTGTTTGGCAGTTCCTGAGTTCTCGTCCCACATCCAGGAAGAATGTGGATATGCTGCCAACTGAAGGATGATGAGGGTGGAGAATAATTTTATTGAGTGATGGGAAACTTCTCAGCAGAAAAGGGGATGGAGGGGTGGATCCCCACCGGAAGTCAGTGGTTTCTCTCCTAGTATGGCTGGGTCTGGGGCTTGTATGGGCTCAGAATAGGGGAGTGTGTACTGATTGGTTTGTGAGTAGCCAAAAAAAGTTACAACAAAGGCACCACTCAAAGGTGGGCATGACAGTGTAAAAAAAAGCCAATTAGGGAAGGGTAGGCATATGTAAAACAGGTAAAGGGTGAGGATCAGTCATGGGGAAATCACACCAAACCAGAAGACAGGTTCTCAATCTGGTCCATGGATTTACTCGGGACGTATGGCTAGGATTTAAACTGTCTTTGGGTTGAAGGTGGGGTTTCTCTGGGGACCAACCCTGTCTGCCTCACCATTTGTCTGTCTCCTGCTGCTCTCACTACTATTCCATGGAAAAATGTTTCCTAATGTGTGATTTTCATATGTTTTTGTATAAGACTGACATGAATAGATATTCACTCAACAGAACAACTATATTTCACAGGCTAAAACTCTGAAGATTTCCTTTAAAAAATATCAGAATATTTATTCATTTTAATAATAAGAATTAAACATTGTCTAGGGAATTTTAATTTTATTGATCAATAATATATGTACTGAATTATATAGAAATAATTATTTGCACAAATGCAGGCATACTCCACTTTTGTTCTAAGTACCTGCTACTTGAATTGGCCAAAATAATTTAAACAGTTAGTTTACTGTCATCTATTCATAACTCACTAAGATGTAAAGAAAATTTATCTAGATGTTTTGTTTTAAAACCAAAATTTAGTATTGAACTTTAGAATTTAGAAAAATTGAAAAATTCATTTGAATTACTCAGTAATATTACAAAATATGAAGAAATATCTGGTGGAGAACATTCATTGCAGCCTTCAAAGCTCATCAAAAGTCTCTTTCAGGGTCAAGAAACCTCCTCTAGTCTGAAAAGAGAGACAGTTTCCAAATTAAGTTGTCACTACTCTGAAATGCCTTATAATCACAAATCTCCTTGTAATGTTAGTTATGTCAATATTAGGGCTTCAAAATTCAGTTAATAACATAGTCCATAGACATATTTACATGCTTCAGAGCAAACTGTACTCACTCACATAATCAGATTTCTATAAAATAAAATAAATATTACAGTAAAAAGTTAGACATTGCAGCAGTGAGTATATGTTTTTTAACATTAGCCCTAACAAATACATTATTTTTTCTTGAATTGGAGCCTCGTTCTGTCACCCAAGCTGGAGTGCAGTGGCATGTTCTTGGCTCACTGCAACCTCCACCTCCTGTATTCAAGGGATTCTCCTGCCTCAGCCTCTCTGGTAGCTGAGATTATAGGCATGTGCCAGCACACCCAGCCAATATTTTGTGAGTGTTTTTTAGTGGAGACGGGGTTTCACCATGTTGGTCAGGCTGGTCTCAAACTCCTAACCTCAAGTAATCTGCCCACTTTAGCCTCCCAAAGTTCAGGAATTACAGGTGTGAGACATCACACCTGGACCCAAATACATTTTACTTAAACATAACTCAGTAGTTACTTAAATGTTTATTTAAATGTATCTCAATATTCCCACATTCATATGTCAAAAGGTATCAAATTCGTAATAAATGAAGTGTCACTATGTCCAAGAAGTTGCTATTCCTTGTCTACATCATGAGATATAAAAGGTACTGGCTCTAATTATTGAGGCATTTGTATATATGCTTTACTCATGGAAAACTTTTGGAGAGCCTGGGGTTGGCTTTTAAAAATATGCTTCCGCCACAATAAAATCCAGCTAGTGAACCTGTAGAACTTTTCTTGTCTATGTGAGGTTTTTCACTTATATACATATACTACACCATGATGAAGAGTAAATAACTTTTTGAAAAAAAAAAAAATTGTGCCCATGTTATAACTTGAAAGCAATCATTTGAACTGAATTTGGTTTTTTGTGTGACATTCTTCAAAGATTAAACAAACTCAAAGTGAAAACCTGAGCCTTTGTATTTAAATTCCGCTTATTCCTATACTTGTACATGACTGAGACCTCTGGTTTTTTAACACATATTTGTGTGAGCTTATGGACAAGGTATTTGTCATTTCTTTGTGTCGTAACTCCCATTCTTGTCCTTACTCATGGTCTTCAATGTGCAAAGTAAATTACTTTAAATTTGTTAATCCAAGTCCATACATTCATTGTATATTTTGTAGGAAATTTATACTTTAAAAAAGCTTTTTAAATAAAAGATTAACTTGCCAGATAATACACATTTTTCCTGAAATTTGACATTATTAAGAGTCCAAAGAAAAATGGAAGGAACTTGACAGAGAGTTTCTACCAAGTTTTCTTCTAGGATGTTATCAAGGGTGTAAGCAACATATAAGAAGTATGTGAAGGGAAAATAACTCAAGTCCAGAGCTTTTATTCATAAAATATTTTGTCTCCCCCAGGGAAACAATTTTGTGATTAAAGTTTATATTTCTTATTCATCATTTCTTATTAGGCTACTGGTTATATTATGGTAATAGAAAACATACAATTAAAACTCTTGGTACGTCAATGTAGTATATTAATGTGAAATTCCCAGAGGATGCCTGTCAAAACTTGTTTTCATATATCTTATAAATATTCGCTTGTGAAAGTAGGCAGTTTCTATTTTAACTCTGTGTTGTTCAATTAACTTAAAGCTGAACATGTATAAAATTGATTTTATGTTTTAAACAAGCAAATCAGTTGCTCATAGTCATTTAAAGCACAAGTTACTTATATGTGTCATGTTAAATGGTATTTAAAAATAAAATAAAAACAAAAATGTATTTATTCATTTTAATGTCTTAATTTAGGCAGGACCTCTAAAATTTTTAACTTATTGTTCCTCAGATATTTTAAATGTATTATATGATTTCATATGCTTCGTAGTTTATGTTGTCCTTAATTCAACTTATCATCATGAAGAGTTAATGTAAAGATAAATACATGCATAGTGTTACCTCAAGTAACATTTTTTGAAGAAAACATATTTTTTGTACCTGAAAGTCTTAACAAAGCAAAAAATTCACCATAAAAACATTTCATTACAGTATTATTGATTGTACTCTTTACATTTAATTTGCATTTGGCAATCCCAATATGTGCTCTGGAGTTTTATGGATTGCTGATTCAATATATAAGTGGCTAGAATAAACTCTTCCAGATCCAACTCCGTTAAAAGAGTTCAATATTGCTGACAGCATAACAGAAGCATTCTTTTATGCAAACATTACATTAAGGTGAGATAAATCTAAGAAATGATCACATAGGCACATATGACACCATCACATGAGAAATTAACTTGAATTAGTTTGTTTTGATTTGTTTAGTACTCTGAGAAGTCCTCACCCAAGAGACTAGGGCTCTCAGAAACCACCGTGTTTGAGGTTCTGATGGTCACCCAGGTAGTAAAGAAGTACTTAAGAACTGCCTTCTAGAAATGCTGTTACAGTGGGAGCTTGGAGCACCAACAAGCAAGCAACAGGCACGTTTTGGAGAGAAAAAAATACGGGTTTCCCTGAGGACAAACATCACAGGACACTAAGAGAAGCATCAATATCAGAACATAAAAACTTCAGCAAGTAGCAAAGTTATCTGAACCTGGATGTGTGGTTCATTTCCTCTCTCTGTCTCTCTCTCTCTGTCTTTCCTCCCTCCTCATCCATCACACTCACTGAGCCAGATGACTTATTGCAAACAAAGAGTTTCCAATTTGGTGATGCTCCTAACTGCAATCAAAATGAGAGGGAGATTCTCTCTGGAGAAAAGAGACCCCAATTTAAGCACATATTGAAAGAAGGAGGAATAAATTAATATGCAGAGATAATCAAACACAGAACAAAGTGTACACTACTTTGTGTTTGGTTCAGTAGCAATAAACAAACAAAGCAACAAATTACATCTCTATTCCTGAAGACTGCATACTTTATGTTTAAACAGGTGCTTTCCACAAAAGCCCCACAAGACAAAGAGCTGGCATTTCAACATAGGTCATTCAGAAGGCATGGATAGCCACATCAGTTATTTTTTCCCCTGCACAGTCAGGATCACATGAAGAAGATGGAAGAGTGAATTGAAGAGTTAGGTGGAAATGGAGTGAAAAAGTTGAGAAACATCACATTTCCTTCCCACTGCATTCTTCAGAGGCTCAGCGATGCTGAAACTGAATCTTTCTGTTTGCTTCTGCAGCCATCTATTTGCCATTCCTTCTTAATTTTAGATGGAGTGCAATGTAGTTTCAGGAAAACTAAATCCATATCCCAGCCAGTTTAATCCAGTTTTTAATTTGTGCTTTCTATCTCTCTGGAATGAGCAATGCAGAGATTAACATGCAATTTATGCTACGTAATCAAATACTGAAGGTATTTATAAGACCTGGGTCAGCTTCCATGAGGAAAGCCAAAGATAGAGTCCAAAACACCCACAAAGAAATTGTGGCGGGACCTCCCTAACACTGGATTTGATAGTTTTTGATTTCTAATTTTCCTTTCTTCTCTTTCTTTTTGATTTAAATACAATGGTTTAGTCTATAAAACAACAGAGGTCATAACTATAAATTCTGGTAATTATAGCATGTGCTATATACCCCACAAAATACATTTATACATTTTTTAAACTTTAATGATTCTCTCGTTCCAGTCCCACTGCCGCAACAGCATTAAGCAATGTTCACATCATTTCATACCTTAACCATCACTCCTTAACAGGCCTGTATGGTCCTTATATTTCCCCCAGTCAATCTATGTGCTCTCTCCCTACAGCACTTTTTCAATGCCAACCCTTCCAATCAAGTAAATAACATAATTAAAGATCCATGATGGAAGCAAACAAAGGATCAAGGAAGGAACCAAGTTTTTGGAGGGTAACCAGGGAAGGCCTCTCATAAGTAGTGACATTTAAGCTGATTATGCTGACACCTGAAGTTAGCAAGTGGTTGCATAGTCCAGGTTAGACTATGAAAAGAAGGCACAGATTTAACTGGTAGTTCTATTTAAGGAGTCAGGGAGAAGAGGAGACCGTGGATTTTTTTTCCTGGATTTCTTTACAATTCCTTGACTAAACCTAAGTTCCATTGAAAGAGATCAAATGAAAAGACTAAAAGACAGAAATGAAATCCACAGGCAGACAGCACGGGCGGCGCCCTGGGCCTAGTTAAAAATTGACCCCGGACCTAACCGATTATGTTATCTATAGATTCCAGATGTTGTATAGACAAGCATTGTGAAAGTCCCTGTCTTGTTCTTTTTCTGTTCTAATTACTGGTGCTTGCCATATATCTCTCAACTTCCTGAGCCCAGTATAAACACATCCCACCATACGTCTCCCCTCCATATATCTCTCAACTTCCTGAGCACATCCCACCATATGGTCTCCCCACCATATATCTTTCAACTCAAAGACTACCATATATCTCAACTTTAGAAAGACACCACCTGGAAAGTCCCCGATAAGGACATAGCCGTTTGTGAAAGCGCGAGAACCAATAGAAAACTGCTAAATGTATAAACTTAAAATGTTAACCAATTGTAATGCTGTAACCTAAAGAATTCCCTTGTTCCTCTGTAACCTTACAAGTCCTGTTTACATCGGGCTATAAAAAACGAGTGCACGCATTGTTCGGGGCCCTCTTGTATGCTGTGGAACGGAGGGACCAAGTTCGAACTTGCAGTAAAGATCCTTGCCGCTTGGCTTTGACTCTGGACTCTGGTGGTCTTCTTTGGGGAATAAACGGTCTGGGCATAACACCATGCAAATGTTCTCTATGAAAATGTATCTATTCTGTTACCTTTTCAAATGCTTAGCAAGTCCAGCATTGCTCATGCAATTCCTTCCATCTACTCCACCCTCAAGATCTAAAGACCACTCTCTTTTTGAAGAGCACACAGCAAGAAGGCAACGTTTCTACTACTGAATTCTAGTGGCCTTTTTTTTTTTAACTTTTGTTTTAAGTTCAGCAGTAACTGTGCAGGTTCGTTATATAGGTAAACTTATGTCATGGGGTTTGTTTTTACAGATTATTTCATCACTCAGGTATTAGACCTAATACTCACTAGTTATTCTTCCTTATCCTCTCCCTTCTCCCACTCTTCTCCTCGAATATGTCTGAGTGTGTTGTTCCCTTCTGTGTTTCCATGTGTTCTCATTATTTAGCTCCCACTCTTATAAATGAGAACATGCAGCTTTTGGTTTTCTGTTCCTGTGTTAGTTTGCTAAGGATAACGACCTCTAACTTCATCCATGTTCCTGTGTAGGATATAATCTTGTTCTTTTTTTGGCTGTATGGTATTCTACGGTGCATATGTACCACATTTTATTTATGCAGTCTACCATTGACAGGCATTTAGCTTGATTCCAGGTCTATGATATTGTGAATAGTGCTGCAGTGTACATACACATGCATGTGTCTTTATGGTAGAACAATTTACATTTCTATGAGTATATACCCATTAATAAGATTGTTAGGTTGAATGGTATTTCTGTTTTTAGGTCTTTGGGAATCTCTACATTGTGTTTCACAATGGTTGAGCTAATTTACACCCCTACCAACCTTTCCTTTGTTATTTAAGCCAGTATAACTAAGATGTTATCTTTTGGATAGAAAAAATTTCTAATAACTAAATATGACATTGATTGTCTTAATTGTTAATTATTCTCTTATAGCAATACTCATCATTTCATTTTTGTAAGTCTCTATACTATATGTTATGTGAACGACCCATTCCTTGAGTATTATATCAGTATAGCTTACAGACTGACTACTTTATCTTTCTTTGCTAAGAAAGTTTATAAAAGCTCAGAGTAAGATTGATTTTATCCAATTATTTTTGTATACTCTCATACAAAAAGGCAACAAAACATTAAGAGGACCATGTTAGATTCCCATTCCTTAGTTTGTCTAAGGAAACTTTCCAGTCCAATAAGTCAAGGGCATCATCACAAGTCCTTTAGACATCAGACATGGAGATACTCTAGAAAGTTGATAAGCATTCTTTACGAGTTCAGACATAAGGAGATTAGGGACAGCTTTGCAGAATCAGCATAGCATTATGAACTGACAATCACCTTGAAGAAGACAGCTCATTAGCAACCTAAACCACGAAAACACCATAGAAAACTAAAGATCTCCATGGGTGACATGGAGCAGAAAGCTGTCAGTGAACACTGCTACTTCTTCAGCACAATTGCCTTTAAAGGAAAAGCTAATGGGAAAAAAAACAGAAAACCAGATCAATAAAATCAGCATGACCTTCAAATGGCAGGAGGCACAGCATGTTATCCAACCAAGTTAATGGTTTCTTGAGCAGTTAAACACCACCTATTTTGAGGGTTTTGTTATTTATATATGACATGGACATTACATATACAACTTTTGAAACATAATTACTTAGAAATTGATGAAATATGTTCCATATTTGACAAGAAAATGACAAAAAAACAATGATTAAGGCCATCTCAATATTAGAAAGGCAAAGAGTATTTGTGGCAGTTTTACAGAAGTATCATAAGTATCATATAAAACAAGAATTTTTAATGAGACAAAAGGAATATGTGTGGTCTCTGGTTTACATTAGAAAAGTAAAGAAGTGGGTGTCTTTGTTCTAAAGCATAGACATAATAGGCAAGTTCACAGAGAAATGTCAAATAACTGAGAAATATTTATATTTTATAATTCCTATATCTGTATAAATCCAATGTACAACTTTAGCTCCTACCTCTCTATGATACAATTCTCTATTTTCATTGATTATATAACATTTAACCAAAAATGAAAAGTGAAAATATTACCAGTAGTAATGAAGGCATACATTTATAGAAATAAAAGAAACAGAGAGAGAGAGAGAGACAAGGAGAGAGATCTGTTATATAAAATCTAACCAATCTATCAACTATTACTAAACAATGATTAGCAATGTAATGATTAACACTTAGTAAGTCTATGGAGTAGGGAGACCTAGGAACACGAATTAATGAATATTTCTTAGGTTGAAAGCTACAAATAACAAAGTAAAACTAAATTTCTGCATTTTTTTGAGTATTCATTGGCATGCCTATTTTTGTCAGTGCGTAAATCTAGTTCTCAATACTAATTCAAGTAGTAAAGGAAGGAGTAATCAAAACCCAAGAATGAAAGGCACTCAAGGTACAAAACCTTGTTAATTAGCTTGATTGTGGTAACCATTTCATAATGAATACACACATCAAAGCATCTATTGTACAACTTAAATATACACCTGTTTATTTTCCAGTTTATCCTCAATAGGGCTGAGGGAGAAAAGAGTACAAACCGATTGTGAACATTAAGTGTTCTCACCACAAAAGCTCTAGCTATGTGAAGTAATGCATGTTAGTTAGCTAAATTTAACCATTCCACAATATGTATTTACTGTAAAACATCATGTTGTACATAATAAATATGTATAATATTACATGTCGATTTGAAAAAATAAGTTAGGAATCTATCACGTGGCTTCTCTGAAATGTTTAAATGCCTGAAATATTTAAAAATGTTTAAATAATGCATTTTTTAAGAAATAGCATAACATCTGTTGTGGGATGTGGAAGGACATATACATAAAATAAATCTCCCCCATTCTATAATAAAATAGCTATGCAATTATTAAGTGATAAAAATCAAAAGTTATTTATGTTTTTTAAAACCCACTCATAGTTTAACAACAATAAACACTGCTACTGCTTTTCTCCCTCAGTAACGATTTTACCTGTTTAAAAATATAGAAACTACATAAAATGAATGGGGAATTTAGTTTCCTCTGGAGAAAATTCTAAAGCTTGCTTCTTGGGTTGAAACCGTAAATGGGTAACTAATGATATTTGATATTCCAGGATATGATTATAAAGAATAATCTAAAATATACAGTAAAATTGAATTTTGACCTTTTATTCACTTCCGAATAAACATGATGAAAGACCATTGAGACTAGGGAATTTAAAGTAAAGAAAAAAATCAATAATATTTGTTAGACTTTCCTCAGTAGACTAGAATATATCTTTATGTATGTGCTAAGCTGCACGTAAAGTCACTTTTTTGCATTGACAAAACTCTTCAATTATTATAGAGATAAAAAACTTTCCTAATCATCTTAGGTTACATCTCAGGAGAATTAGATTGCCAAAATTTTTTCTCTGTTATTTAGTTAAAGTCACTCCAGTAAGTGTTGAAATAAAGAAAAATTACATACTTTAAGAGAGGATTTTTCTATTTATTTATTTTTTACCAATCTAGTTCAAAAATTTCTTCCTGTGAAGTCTTGGTGATCACTTATTTTGTCAAATTTCTTAATGTTTTTAGTTGATTATTTCTTTCGGTCATAAATATTGTTATGAATATTTTGAAAACATATGCTACAGCTATGTCAAACTAAAGCAGTTCCTATTTTTGATATTTTTTATTATGTTCTGGAGCATTGAACAGATGTTTTTATACATACGCATGCATATATATTTATCTATAAACATATATTTTAATTTTCAAGCTCTAAATACATTTATTTTTGAAGTCTCAATTTGATGAGTCAGAAATAAAATGTTCTAAAATCACACTCTTCAAATGAGACTCTAGCTTAAAAGTCATATGGGCCCATGGGCTGACTTCATCCCACAGGTGCACTTTGTTTGACTTTGTAATCACCATTTTTAAAAGGTAAATTCCACTTAAATACCCTGTAGGCACTTGAAGTTTTTACCTTTGTTCTCCTTTGACTCCTTGATGAGATAAGTTGAGGGGGTGGAGAGAAGTCATCTGCACATTGTTAAGAAGTTAAATATTAAAATGTGCCAGTAAAGAAAGTTTTTGTAATTCATGGAGCTTCTTGAAAAAAAAAGAAAGTTAAGAATTATGATATGCCTGTCTTAGTCAGCTGGCTGCTGTAATGAAATATGACAGACTGGGTGGCTTAAGCAACAGACATTTATTTCTGACAGTTTTGGAGGCTTGGAAGTCATAAAGTGTTAGTCTTTTCAGTTCCTGGGGAAGTTTCTCTTCCTAGCTTGCAGATGTCATCTTGCTATATCTGCTCATGGAGGGGACACAGAGAGAGAATCTCTCTTGCGTCTCTTCTTATAAGGACACCGATACCATCAGTAGAATACCACATTGATGACCTCATGTGAACTTAATTATCTCCCAAGGCCACATCTCCAAATACCATAACTTCGGTAGTTATTGCTTTAAAATGTAACATACATTTTGGAAGGGAAACATACCTTCAATCCATAACAATTCCCATACAAAACCACTATTCCTTCTCTTCATTAGTGTTATAAAGACAATGTAAAATGGTTTTCTAATAAACCTTCATAATAGTTTTTGATATCACTCAAAATGACTGTGAAGTTGTACTCTTATTTAAAACATTGGGACTTCCTCTTACCTTTTTTATTACTCTGTATGTTATCTAGAATCAATATGTACAAAGTCAAATTATAGATCAGGTTTAAAAATAAAGTAAACAAGAGAATAAAGCAACTGAATATGAGTTTCACAAAGCACAGCACCACAAAAGTGAGAGGTAAAGGAAACTGGTTGCCCTAAATTGAATGGTCTATTATACCTATATTTTTCTAAAATATCATAAATTCTATTCCCTCCTTCAAAGCCATCATTTAAACACCACCATATTTTTATATTATTCCAAAGTTTAGCTGCTACTAAATTTGGGAGAAATTCTGAAATCTGTTATTGCTGTCACCACCTGGATCTTGAGAAAAAAAAATGTTCTTGAGGAGTGTTGCGAGGAGAAGTGACAGAAAAGAGTCTTCACACTTACCCTATTTTGTTCATCCCAAGTGTATTCAGAATGAACATTCTCATAGCTTTCATTTGTTCATGTTGAGTCTGCATATGGCTCTCAAAATAAAGAACAGCTTCTTCTTCAGAACCTAGCAGTATCGACATAGATTCTCCTATGGAGATGGAATTATTTTGTCTTTAACATATCATTGTCAAAACTTGGTAATGCTCCAAGAATCACTTGTACCAAGAAGCAGAGCCACAAAAGAAAATTTATAAATGTACATAGTAAAAGTGGTTTCAGGGAAGTCATTTTTCTTTGATGAAATGAATTTTAAATTGTTTGACCTATATTTAGAGACTACAGCTTCTGAGAAATAGCAAAAGGGTGAAGCCTGTGGCTCTAACAAAAGTCATTACTTCATACCTCAGAAGTAGTAATAAAATAACATGAAGGATTGAAAAGCACTTTATATGTATGATCTGATTTAAACTTCCCACCCAGTTTATAAATCAAAATTATTATTCTCCTTTTACCAGGATGGAAACTGAGACTTCATAGTTATATCAGTAATTTTGACAGAAATATACATCTAGTAAGGGCCAAGACAACAGTCCACCTTTATCTTATTTTAAAAGCACATTCTTTGGTAACTTTCCTGTCCTTTCTCCTCCTAGAGAATGCATAGTTAGTACGGCTCAATAGAAAAAAAAATCGCAATCGACTAAATTATGCATTCAGTAGCCCTCTAAATAATATCAGATTAAATTCCACCTTCAAATTGTTACTTCCTTTTCTTTTTATTATTGACCCTGGACATCCTATTCTCATCCAAATATTTACAAACATTCATCTACTTCCTGATTCTTTCTTTCGTTCGTTCGTTCGTTCGTTTGTTTACATGGAGTCTCTCTCTGTTGCCAGGCTGGAGTGCACTGGCTCGATCTCGGCTCATTGCAACCACCATCTCCCTGGTTCAAGCGATTTTCCTCCATCAGCCTCCCAAGTAGCTGGGATTACAGGCATGAGCTACAATGCCCAGCTAATTTTTGTATTTTTAGTAGAGACAAGGTTTCACCATGTTGGCCAGGATGGTCTCAATCTCCTCACCTGGTGATCTGCCCGACTCGGCCTCCGAAAGTGCTGAGATTACAATTGTGAGCCATGGTGGCCAGGCCTCCTATTTCTCTTCTTCCTGCTCCTCCTCCACCTTGTCCTTGTCCTACTCTACTTCCTCTTCTTTTTTCTTTACCTTTTAAAATTTTCCTTATTATGGAAAACTATATAACATATGGACCACGTGTACTTATCTCCTGGGGGTGTACTTTTGTATTTAATTCTGGGTAAAAGTGTTTGTTCTTTATTCTGTGTTGTGTAAAACATCCAACATCTCGTATTTTTTCACTGTCAAGGTGGGAAAGTGTAGAACCAGTGCAACAACTTAAGGAATAACTTTTCCAAAATCAAGACTTAAATGAAGATATTTTTCTATATCCTTGTTTCTTTGTAATTTATACCAAATAAGAAAACTTTACATATATTTAGTCAAGTTATTTAAGTAACTGCTTTTCTATCATTGTCTAACTTCCTAGGTTTTTGCTTAATTAGCACTGCTATATCTTTACTTGGTAATAATAATTGCAGTTATTATGGGTGAAAAATTCATTAAATGAGAAGATATATAAACAATTTTATTAATGTAAGAAACATAAAACTTCTCAGTATTTTAATACAAACAGAGCAAAATGTTTGAATGAATCTTAGATTATGTAAAATGTAAAAAATGTAAAATGAATAAAAAATTTTATATTACCGACCATGGGGTCTTGGACTCTCAATGCAATAAAAATTGACATGAGGCCAAAAGAGTTTTCCCAGACAAGGCTTCATTGAATCTTATGCCCAGGCATAATGGAGATAACACGAGAAATAGAGAGAGAGAAAGAGAGAGAGAGAGAGAGAGAATTCCCTGATTGACTTTCCAAAAAGAGCCATTTACAATTTTTTATTAGGCAAAGTGCAATCATTGATATCAGGGATAGTATATGCAGGCCAAGATGGGCAAAGCACATGAAGGGTAGAGTTTACAGGTTATCATATATCATTACACAGATTATCTTGTATAATGACTCACCCAGTGGTCTGGTTGGTGGCCAGTCTGTAAATCAGTTGATTAGCATTCCTTCCCAAGGTGGGACACTCCACAGCATTGCTTTGATATTTTGAACCTCCTAAGGCAAGTTCCTGGAAGTCTCTAAGTAAAATACATAATGTTTATGAGAGAGCAGAGCACAATATAGAATGACTATTATCTTTGTATAACTCAAGATTTAGGGTTAGTGGAATAGTATCAGTGAGAGAGTGATGTGGGTTTTGTGATTAGTATGAATGCATGAAAGAATGCTCTCTCTAGTGGGAGTGAGTTAAAGGAAGCCCTGTTCCTACTCTATCTCATTCCTCCTTGAGAGATTTTATCCTTATTATTATTATTATTATTATTACTTTTATTTGAAACAGAATCTCACTCTCACACAGGCTGGAGTTCAGTGATGTGATCTTGGCTCACTGCAACCTCCGCCTCCTGGGTTTAAGGAATTCTCATGTCTCAGCCTCCTAAGTAGCTTAGATTACAGGCATGTGCCAGGACACCTGGTTAATTTTTCTATTTTTAGTAGAGAAGGGATTTCATCATGTTGGCCAGGTTGGTCTCCAACTCCTGGCACAAAGTGATTCACCCATCTCAGTCGCCAAAAGTGCTAGGATTACAGGCATGAACCACCACTTCCAGCTTTGTCCTTCTTATTGTGAAGGGGAAAGGGCCAAAACTCTCATCTTCTGAAGCTACTTCATGCTGAATAGGATTGTTATTTTTAACTAGTTTAATCATAAGGTGAGATTTTCATAACCGTTTATAATCTGTTACATTTAGCTGCTAAAGAGTAGATCAACGATCTAAAAAATCCTGTTTTTCTGAGACATGGGCAAAGATTCTGTCTCTGCATCAGTGTGCTTTTATTTTAATGTCTAATATATGAAAAAAATAAATAAAATCCTTTAAATTTTGACCAGCTTGCTCATACACAAGTATTTTTATATGATGAATCTTTTGTAAACCTTATGCAACTGTCTTAAAACTTGTTGTATTCTTTATTTAAACTTGAGACAATTTTTAAATCCTCTAAATTAGACAAAATTATTTTCTCTTAAAAAAAAAAACTACTCTTCCATACCTTTTAATAAAAAAACTCATACATTTTATTTTTAGTGTAAGCAGTTTTAATTATGTATCAAGTGCAAAGTCTAAGACCTGCACCCAATACATAAGCCAAAGAACTCAAGGTTCAGGGGTAGTAACAAAAGCATCTAGAAAAGACCATATCAGGTGCATTAACAAAAACATCTAACAAATGACAGAATCACAGATAATGTCTGACTCTTCTAGCAAAGCTATGGCTAACTTCATATATTCCCATGCTTACCTGGGATATAACTCTAATAACTCTAAAGCAAGAAAGTTGAAAAAGTATCACAAGTCATACAAGCAGTTTAAAAATTTAAAGTGAGGCAGTAGAGGAAAAAAAATTCAGCCCTGACAAGTCACACAGATGAAATGGTAACTGCTAAATCAAATTCAGCCTAAAGCTGCCTCCTTATATATTTTAAGTTTGGCCTAACGGTTTCTCTGTACATAGTGAACTATAACCTAAATGGAGGTGTCAGCAGATTGTAATCTTCTCTTGTGTCAATCACTGAGTTGTGGCCAAAGGGGGCCAACTGTTCAAATTGTGTTCAAAGTGAGCACACGTTGAGCTCTAACAAATCCAGCTGTTTCTGTACCTCACTTCCATTTTCTGTACATCACTTTCCTTTTTTTGTCCATAAATCTCTTTCCACCACGTGGCTTTGCTAGAGTCTCTTTGAGCCTACTCTGGTTCTATAAACCACCTAATGTGTGAATCGTTCCTTGCTCAATTAAGCTCTGTTAAATTAACTTTGGCTAATGTCTTTCTTTCAACATAACCAAAGTCCTGATGGGTCTTAAATGCCAGGGCATATTTCCTCCCTACCTTAAGTCAAGTGGCAGGAAGAGGGAACCTTTTGTAACTTAGCTGACCATGCTAAATTCCTAACCATGAAATGAAAAACCTAACCATGTTTCTCTCGGAGTGATGTTTTCCAAGGTCGCTGAAGCAAGGCTCTGGCATCCGGAAAAACACCTGACCAGATCCAACTGCCTGAAGACCAGATGGACTTCAGCACTCACCTTTCACTGATGTTCTCCTCATCCTGTCTCATTGTAGTACTAAAATCTCCACCATGGTGGGGTTTTTCTGCCATATTCTGGTCATGTGATGCATATCAGAGCATGTTGTCCTATTACGGAAGCACAGAGAAGCCCCTGCCAAAACATGCTTGTAAATCATTCTCTTTCCCACCCCAACTTCCTTAAAATGACAAAAACTGAGTCCCTTCAGAGAGTTGGCACCAGGATCTCCTTTCTGAGCACTTTCTTCTTGTGCTCTCCAGCCACAAGCCTATTAAATCTTGTGGAGCAAAAGCTCTGTTTGGCCTGGAGCTAATTTTTGCTTACACAAGAGACAAAGAACTCAGGGTTCAGTGGTAGTAACAAAATCATCTAGAAAAGAAAGTATCAGGTGCGTTACCAAAAGCATCTAACAAAGGCAGTAACTGAGACCAAATGCCTAAATTTTGAAAATGTTTTTATTATCTTTTTAAAACCAATGGTCTTTAAAACTACCTTTATTTACCAAAGATTACTAAAGTAATTTGAACTAAAAGTTGTTAAAGTTTTTCTTTCTTCTGACAAAGTATTTTATTTAAATGCTTATTTTTTAACCCAATTAATTTGAACTCTTTTATATATTTTGGCAGCAAAACATCACAGACATGGCACGTATAAATACACAGTTAGACAGAAGCAGATATGGTAGAATTGCTAGTCACTGTATGCATCCTGCCTTTAGACATTTAAAAAAGTATAAACAACTCAAGGCCAGGCGCAGTGGCTC
>NW_012113919.1:4544324-4545428 GCF_000951035.1 Colobus angolensis palliatus
TATAAACAACTCAATCTACTGAGAAATAAAAATAAAACAAAAAACTTCTTTTTAGAAAAACAAAATCCAAGAAAAGAAAAAAACATAAAGGACTTTTAAATGTATATATACCTTGGATATCCCCTTGTAATTAAGCTGACTTTTAATCATAGAGCTCTTTTTTAAAAAATCCTTTTAAATATTTTATTACCAGATTTATACAGAATAAACAGCCAATACTTCTGGCTTTTTAGTCTTTTTATTGTCCCCAGCAATATTTTCCCAAGTGAAACCAACAAGCCTTAACTAAGGTTATGACTTAACTATAGGTGCACAAGAT
The DNA here is from genome assembly GCF_000951035.1 of Colobus angolensis palliatus. NCBI lineage: Eukaryota > Metazoa > Chordata > Mammalia > Primates > Cercopithecidae > Colobus > Colobus angolensis. Next base: position 4,544,644 of record NW_012113919.1, read on the forward strand.
ATCTCCAAAGAGATGGCAAACAGTTTTTACAAGATCTAGAATCACCCCAAAGGTAACTCAGAGAAAGGAAAATTTAAGCCTTAGCTACTGAGCTACAGAGGGGAGTTCCTATCACTTTTCCCAGAAGAAATCTAAAGCAGTCATTTTTGAACTTGCAAAGGCTTTCAACCCCTCAAGGAAATTATTCGGGATAACCATGACATTATAAGGTGTCCTTTTAGACCAGATGACTGAGAGGAACTAAAAAATTCTCACCCTCCGGATGACAGAGACCAAAAGAAAGTACCCCCATGTTGTCACAGTCAAGTTCTCAAGGGCATAAAACAAGATGAGAGGGAAATCTCATCCAGTTTTCCTTTTAGAGACTCCCAGCAAAGTTTGTAGTTGATCAGTCTGCTGGGCCACTGGAACAGTGGGCAATTCTATCCTGAGGCACCCTTCTCCATGACACAATGACACAGAATGACAAATTCATAGCACAAAAGTCATCAGATTCACTTTAGCCTAACAGTAGTCTCACAAATCCTTTTACCCGTTAATTAAAACCTTGCTGAGAAAACAAGCAATGATTTTTACCATTCACGCAACCAGTTTGTACAGAGAGACAGAATCCGGAAGCCTGGCTGGTAGGAAATTCTTACCCTTTTGCTGGCATGCCAGGTTACTGAGTTTCCTTTCCCTATAGCTTTTGGAAGAGCAGAGAAGTTTTGATAATCCCGTTTGCTATACCATAGCTGTGGGGCCCAAGCCATATTACAAAAGAAAAACATCCTTTTCTGTTTCAT